>NC_073693.1:344952772-345069304 GCF_029784155.1 Uranotaenia lowii
AAAGGTGATGTTGTGGCAGAACAACTCAGAGGACTTGAACCAATGGATAATGTACAAAACTCTAAACACTACCCGAATAGCACGAACCATGGTATCACATTCATTTTACAGTGAATTTTAATGTGACCATGTACTTCATGGTAAAAAGAACGTCCGAGCGTAATTCAAGAATTTGCACACTCCGAGTTTTTCGTGTAAGGTTGATATTTTGACAGCCGCGCCGCGGCACGTGTTTTTTTTTTCACTTCCATTCTCGGTCGACAATCTGTTTTCTCGAGGGGTTTTTTTGTAACTTTTAAGAAGTGTTCGGAAATGGGCGCAACGGTAAGTTTAATACTATACAGCTATACAGCAGGAGCTATAGAAAAGGCAAAAATCTAATAAATTTTTTTTTATCATTCCAGCAATATAAAACGGACACACAGCGAGTGGCACAGGATGCAGTAGCCAACGAATGCCGCGAGCAGCAATGGGATGCAGGATGCAGGAGTGTGTGAGTAAAGTGTTCAGATTTTTTGAATAAATAGTTAATTTAAATAAATTCATTTGTTTTTTAAAATTATTTATAAAAATGATGACATTTTCAAAATAAATAACAAAAATCCCCACCAAGACCAAAGATTTTTATTTCAGCGGGCGAACAATATAAATTATCGGATTTTCATGGTTTTACCATGAAAAACTGGAAGCTGTTTTAACCTTGAACTTTATAATTTTGAACTTCTCAATGTATGGAAAATCGCCATTTTTTTCATGGTCACGCTGCATAACAATACCCCTTTTTCATGGTTATTTTCGTCAAAACGGTGAAATGTATGGTCGAAAAATATGAACTTCAATGTGCATTCACGGTATCGAGGACGATCATAATCATTGTGTAAACCATACAATTTATGGTCTGTGAATATGGAATTCATTGTTTTTTCACGATACAATCCTATTCGGGTATTCTTTGAGCTTGAGCTTGAGCTTAGATCAACCGTACATTTCAGTAGTTGCTACTCCGTGATTGACAAGAACCATCAAAATTGTACATAGATCCAACTAAATGGGGCTTGGGATTAGCATACCATTTTCTGTGTACACGTTTCGAAGGTTCCTTATCTTTTATGGCCAATAACGGCGCCGGCCACGTCCTTACGGTTCATCGGGGAAAGGGAAGGATTGTTAGCTCGACTTCCGTTGCTACTAGAGACCGAATACACCTCTAAATCTCCACGGTCGTCACAGGAAGGGTGGTTTGTTAGTGGGGGAGGTAAATAAGATCTGGATTCCCTTTGGGAAGGGATGTGATCAAAGCAAAATGATCGTCGCGTCGCACACTATCGAGTACATCGCGTTTTTATTTAGAGCAAATACGTCCTAACGTGGCATTCTCATACACGTACAATGCACTTGGCACATGTGCAACTCACCGAATTTTATCGCCCGTTGAATCGAGAAGAGCAAAACGTCCTAACGTGGCATTCTGATACACGTACAATGCACTTGGCACATGTGCAACTCACCGAATTTTATCGCCCGTTGAAACGAGAAGAGCCAACCCTCGTAACGTGGCACTGTCATTCACGTACAATGCACTTGGCGCATGTGCAACTCTCCGAATTTTACCACGCACTTATAACGAGAAGAGCAAAACGTCCTAACGTGGCATTGTCATACACGTACAATGCATTTAGCACCGGTGCAATTCACCGAAGATTATCGCGCGCTTAAAACTAGAAGAGCAAAAACGTCCTAACGTGGCATTGTCATACACGTACAATGCACAATTTTATCGCGCGAGCAAAACGTCCCAACGTGGCATTGTCATACACGTACAATGCACCTTGCACCGTTGCATCTCACCGAATTTCTCCGCGCGCTTACAACGAGAAGAGCAAAACGTTCTAACGGGGCATCAATGTACTTAGCACCGGTGCAACTCACCGAAGATTATCGCGACACTTTATTTATAAACACGGACGACCGAACCAACCGATCACGTCAATTTTCCCCACGCTAACACACACACCCACACACACGCCCCCCTCCCCCCCCCCCCCCACACACACACACACACACACACACACACACACACACACACACACACACACACACACACACACACACACACACACACACATAATATTCTGGCGAGAAAAAACCCCACTACTTAGCTTCTTTATATCCACGGTGCCACCTTCCAGTCGCCACATATTAGCCGTCGAAAATCCAATTGGATAAGCTCTTGTCATCGTACTGACCCGTGCTGTCACGTGCAATGTTGCATTCAATACTACCATGCAACTCAGTGTAACGCCTGTTACACTCGTTACTTCAATTTGGAGCTTTGTGCTGACGTTTTAAAGAAGCTTTTAGAACAAAAGCCTACTAGCTCCAAAACAGAATTTTCGATGCCATTTTCAAGATGGACACCTCTTCCAAATTAAAATCAACACTTCACGCACAGAAAAATCACCAAATCACGCCATTTCACCAGAAATTTCACTTTCTCCGACGGCCATCAATTACCGCGCGATCAAATAACTCTTTTAAAAGAATTAATAGCACACATTTCACTAGAAATTAGTTAATTTTCGACACCAACGCGAGGAAAACGTTTTGGACTTGGAAATGTTGCCAGAGCTCCCACAATCCTATTCGGGTATTCTTTTATGGAAAAAAGTCTATTTGGAAAACTATGAAACAGCAAAAAATGTTTACGAAGATTGGGAAATGGGACAGGTACCAGAAATTGATATACGACCACAAATAGCTAGCATTCCGATAAACAAGAAAAAAATGTCTACAGCCACAATGCGACAAATCACACTAGAACACATCCACAACGAGTATTTCCTCTGGAGAAAAATTTACACTGATGCTTCTAAAACAGCAGAAGGCTGCGGAATCGGCATCTTCGAATCAACACTTTCTGTGGGTTGGTGGTTTTAGCATTTGTAAGATGCTAGCCATCATGTCCTCGAAAGATGTACGCTTAGAGTTAAGTGAAAGGAATCTCTTCGAGGAAACATTAAGTTTCATTGAGATCCTGTATGTGTTTGTGTTCGTTTAAAAAAAAAAAAAAAAAAAACATCAGGAACGTCGATCAGTTTACGTCTCGAGCAACAAACGAGCATCATGACAGCAGAATTAATTGCTATCCAAATGGCTTTGAAAGAAATAGGCAATTTGGAAATAGAAAAGAACGTAATACTTACCGACTCTCAAGCTGCATGCCGAATGCTAATGTCTTGCCAAGAAGAGAAAAACTGGGACCAACTGACTGGAGACATTTGTTGCGAACTGCAGAAGACCGGAACAACCCTCCAATGGATCCCGGGACATGTTGGCGTTTCAGGTAATGATCAAGCAGACCGTTTAGCCAAAGAAGGTGTAGAATCAAATATGCGGTAGTAGTAAATAAACTACTTTGGACCGATGCCGTCAGAAACTACAAAAAAGACCTTGCATCAGCTACAAATCAATGGTATAGGAATACGGCTCTTGTCGACCGGAAAGGATTGAAATTTTATGAGTTTTTCTCAAACTTTCCCATCAGACCTTGGTACTGGCTCTCAGACTTCGATGGGGAAGAAATTCGCCTTTTGAACAGAGTCTTAGCCGGCCATGATTTCTCCGATTATTGGTTGGCTAAAATGAAAATAATGGATAGTGAAGAATGCGAAATATGCCGAGTAAAAAATACTACCGAACACGCCTTACTAGCGTGCATTAAGTATAACCACATCCGAAATTATTTTGACTGGGAAAACTACCAGAAACTATCTGAAATCACCAAAACTCAAACAGAAACATGCAGCGTCGAAAAACTAAAACAGATCTTGAAATTCATCAAAATGGCGAGACTACGTGTGTGACGTTCAATAGTCAATCATACGTAACATAAAAGCCGTCAAATGACAGAAAAAAGCTTCGCACTGGCGATATGAGGCCCCGTCCCTCAGGCCAATTTTAAACCCAAAATACAACAACAACAACATAATCATCATCATCATTAAATATCATATTTCCAACATCATCAAGAATGGATCAACATTTGATCGTGGGGTAATTGCACTGACCACAGTAATTTCCAGCTATATTTTGAATATTAAAATTCTCAATCTTATTTTTATTTATAAAATGTTTCGAGTCAATATTAATAAAACCTTCTATTGGCATCGGTTTTATTCAATATAACTTCACTTATGTTTGGGAAAATTTTAGTTCTCGCAAAGAATTTCAATCCGTCTTACACATCTCATTTGAATGTCGTTCCTGAAATTTCTGATTCTTGCCTGATGATGTTTTGATTTTCGTCATCGTCCGCGAATGTTAATGCTGAGAAAGTTTGTTTTTCGTGTTTTCGAATTTTAAAACTATAAAATTCTACCTTTACCTTTGTCGTTTAATTTTATAATCTATTCAGAGTGATTGTGTGCAAAAAATGGGAACATCCGATTGGGACAGTAAGTAGAAATTACTTCAAAAAATCAGTTTTGCAAATTCAAACAAACATTTTTTTTTCACTTCTACCGGAAGTTCTCCGGAAGCAGGCCCGGCATCTGGAAAACGAAATCGACCTGAAGCTGATCGCCTACAACAAGGTAGGGGCAGGAAGCAGTTCGCTCAGCAGTTCCCCTTCCGGCGGTTCCAGCCCGCTCGATACGGCTCCCCTTCTAGGGGACCATGTATTCGAGACGTTGTCGCTGGAAATCGAACAGATGCTGGACAAGCTGTCCAACATCAACGAGAAGATGTCCGAAATTCCGGGCACCGGGGCAGCCGTAATGCACGTGCTTCAGAGACACAGAGAAATCTTACATGTAGGATTTTTTTTTAAATTCAGGTTTTTGGGAAAGGAATTGGAATCATTTTGCTTTTTCTTTCCAGGGCTACAGACAGGAATATCTGAAAATCCAGGCTAACCATACGACTCGCTTGGAACGGGAAGAACTGCTCAGAGGCTCCGGACTGGGTCCTTCCTCGATGAGCTCTCCATCCACTTCCGGTTTGAGTCGCCGGGATATGTATTTGAAGGAAAATACCCATCTGAATAAGTACTACTACAAGGGAGATGCATAATTAGTAGTCAAATTTAACATTCATTATTTTTCGCAGCTCCAGCTCGATGGTCAACGATCAGATAAGCATCGCAATGGAAACGAAGGAACATCTGAATTCTCAAAGGCAGCACATGAAGCGCTTCCAAACCCGGATGCACGACATTTCGCATCGGTTCCCGATGATTTCTAGGTAAGTTTATTAGCTACCCCGTCGAAAAACAATCTTATAACACCGAAATCCATCATTGTACCGTCTTTTTCTCTCCTTAAATAAAAGTTTAATTCAACGGATCAACATTCGAAAACGTCGAGAATCGCTGATACTGGGCGGCGTGATAGCAGTCTGTACGATTCTTCTGTTCCTGTATGCGGTTCATTAATTTTGTTCTTTTCGTAGTTGTTGTAATGATACTATCAAACTGACTAAAGGTTACTTTACAATTCCTCTATTGTTATATTTATATTTTACCTAAATATCGGCAACACAAAACACATGAAATCGAGCAATAAGAAAACATAATTTACTTTCTCAAAAAAATCCTTTTAATAGGGTAGTTGTTTATATTATTACCGATTGCCAGAAGGTTAATGTACAGGAAAACAAAATAATTCAACGGTTGATATTGGAGGATGAACTTCAACACAGAAGCTTCTATTTAACATACATTTACCTAATTTGTACTTTTTAGAACATCAAATCGTGAATGCATGTGTATTAAAATAAGTCACTTGACGTAATTTGTGATAACCTTTAACTGTTTGGTTTGAGATTAGTGGATATCACCACAAGAAAATACGAATTTCCCTGTCTTCAGTCTATCTTTTTCGTAGTCCACCCACACAAGGCAACTCTTAACGACCCAAGTTTTGTTTTTTATGTGTAAATCTCAAAGTCTTCCGAACAAAATGAGTGGCATTATGTCTTTTGAGTCTACCTTTTAGGGTTCTTTAAAAAATAATCCTTTCGATTTGGTCCCTTTGATCCCCATGGATTTGGTGTTCTATGAACGCGCCCCGACTGCTCGAAATACATTTACCGCGAACTGCTCGATTTATGAATAAAATATGAGCAGTTTCAAATCAAAGCAATCGAATGTTAATTTTCTGTTTAAAAAAAGTTTTCACTCCAACCAAGATGACGTGTTTTTAATAAAATCACATGCGTGAAAATGTACCTAACATTTTTTGCCCCGTTCACCTACAATTCAAACCATGTTCATATCGGATCAGAACTTTTCATGTAAGTAATATCTAATTACGATTTAAACATTTCTCAGAAACCTCACGCTATATAGCAGGTCTTCAGCCGTTTGAACAGGTAAAAAATCTAAAATTTCAAATGCTGATTCAATCTCATTTAAAAAAAAATGGATAAGTATATTAAATTGTATCAAATATTTTATTCATTTATGATTTTTTCAACAAATTTTAACAATACTGACTCCTTAGCAGTATGGGCAAAATCTTAATGACTAATGATCATTCTCTTCCAAATAAGCTTTTTCAATAAGTTTTTTTTTAGCCAAATTAGCAGTTAAATTAAACATGTATTTGGATAGGAAAAACAACGCTTTTAACTTGAGTAGAAATCGCAAGATTGTCGAGGTCTGTATTTTTTTTTTTTTTTGGGTTTTAAACCAATTGGTTTATTCATCCCCAGAATCGAGGTCTGTAGACAAACATCCTGGGGTACTAGTGAGCGAAGCGTGTCAATTCGCCTCAAATATTTGTTCTGATCTGGCTAGAGGCGTGAGGCGTAAAGGCCCAAGTTCTTCAAATTATACCAAGCTTACAAAAGCAGAGCCGTTGTGACGTGGCTCACCAAATTTTACCTCGCAAATTTGACCTCCTCGGAGAACCAATCGTAACTCACTTTTTCTGGGTGGAGCTTCTACTGAAGTCAGCAATAAGCGATGAACTTTGGCGATTCACGTCACGTGACTCGTAGAATAAGGCTCAAAATCTAAATCTGTTGCGTTCCAGTTTTGAAACCGATATCGCCGATATCGAAAAACGCAATTTGGACGACGAGAAACTGGAGAGTCTGACACCAGTTATTAGGAGTACTGAATGTAGAGGCCCAACAGGAACAACAGGTGTCAAAGGGTATCTGATCCAAGATCCCCCAATTCCCTAAATAAGATCCAATCTTTTTTAAAAAATTCAAATCCATTTTTTGCATTCTGCGAACACTGCCTTGGCGTTGAATCAGCCGGTATAGGTTAGCGAGCAGTCGGTCAAAGACCCTCGTCGGGCAATCTGGAACGCTGGAGAGCTGCAAACGTTTGTTGATCAGCTGACAGACCATTTTTCTGTTCCCGGCAAAATCGGTTTTGAATGCCAGATGATATTGTTTCACTTCCTGGTCCTTCAGAATATCGGATGTCCCGGCGTATTGGTAATTCGGGGCCACGTAATTGCCGGCTGGCAATTCACCACTAGATCTTCGCAGGGATCTCATATTTGCCGTATTAGGCGTTTCCGGTTCTGGTAGTACCAGTGCGGCGGAAATGGACAGTCCGGTGGAAGTGGCTGGAACGTTAAATGTGGACATTTCGGTGGTTGACGAAACGGCTGAAGTATGATTTTTCGGTGTGATGTATATTGAAATGGACTACCGTTAGTATTTTATCAGCTTTACGCTATTTTAGTCAGAGTTTCACAGTTACGCCTTATGAGGTCTCACATACATGGAGAAAACATTTTATTTCATAAATGTTAAGATGCCCTGCCGGTCCCTTGAAAACTTCGAAAGCCTTTAGTTTTTAAACAAAATTTAAACAAACATTAAATGCCAAATTGACAAAAGAGACAAAACTAATAAAAATTAGGAAAATCATACAAAAATGCAATACATAAATTACTAAAATAGCAAAACCTACAAAAATGACAAAACACCAGAAAAAGAAAAATTTCAGAAAATAAAAATAATAACAAAAATGACTAATATGAGAAAATGACAAAAAATGACGAAAATTATCAAAATTTCAAAATTTACTAAATAAAAATCACACAAATTGCACGTACCTCTAAAATACAATAATTACAGAATGAAATTACAAAAATTGCTAAAATTACAAAAAATGCGAACAAAAAACTACAAAATAGAATTACAAAATTATAAGAAGTACAAAAGTTATAAAATAAAAATTGCAACATTTCCAAAATTTACAAAAATGACAAAAATGGTTGTCAATGAACGAGCCTACAGTACCGATGGCATTGAACACACTTCGGTTTTGATGACAGTTCTCGCATCGAGATACTGCTAGGCGTGAGAAGGCGTGAAAAGTGAGAATTATCGAATAGGCGGGAGAATAGTAGAACGTAAACAAAATATCAATTGTTTTCAAAGCGGATTGCAGCTTAGGAAGTTCTCTGTACAATAGCGGATTGTTTTGATTGATGCTAAGAGTTTGTTCTGAATTTAGTAAGGTAGGCCAGTGTAATTTAATGAAGTATGTGCATATTTAACCGAAGATATTAAATCTTAGACAAATTGCGCAATCGGATAGTGGAGGCACAGTTCCCTTGGAAGTACACGAATGCTACATTGCTGTAGCTTATCAGAGGTGAGAAAGTAATGAGAAAGTTAAGAATTGTTAATTTATTAGAAAATGATTGAAGGTGAAGTGACTAGCGGAGGCTACAACAAGAATCTAGACAGGAGCTAGAAAGGAAAAGGCCACTAAACGTAAGCTAGAAAAGGTAATCCAGATAAGATTGGAATCTAATTAAATTTGTACCGTAGGAATTTAAAACTCGCCGAACTTCGAACGAATAAAGGTGTGTTAAAAATTCGGAAATTGAGCTTTATTGTTACCACAATCCGGAAGTAACAATTTTCACATTTTAAATTCGTTTACGGAGATGTCTGATTCAGCCAGTACCGCAGCCACCGCTGCCCAAAAAGGTAAGAGCTTAGCTAGTAGTACCCCTAAGGCGAAAAGTGATACCCCTTCTCAACTCAAGTCCGTTGCTCTTGGCCCTAATTCGGAGAACGGCAATCCGAAACCAGGTACGACCAAAAATAAAAAGAATCCCTCTTCAGAAAAACATTACCCTATAGCCAACAAAATAACTTCCAATGATATTAGCCATACTTCCTCCGCGAAAACGGTCGTGAATGTCGGTCACAGTTGTCGGACCTGTAAGTCGGTCGATAATAGCCGGATGGTTCAGTGCGACGATTGTGATGGATGGAACCACTTTAGCTGTGTGGGTGTGGACCAAAGTGTGGAGAATAAAAGGTGGAACTGTGAACAGTGCCAGGCGAAGAAAAAGAAGAAGACGGGTGCTACGAAGGCTGGCAGGAGAGAAGGAAGGAAGGTCGAAAAGTCGATACCGGAGAAAACCAGCGACGGAAAGAAGGCCAAGGCTTCATCTACGATGAAACAGATGGAAGATCCTCAGCCGAGGAAAACAGTTAGTACCACTAAACCATCGAAAGCAGCATCAGTGGCGTCAGCAGGATCGAGAAGGTCAGCGAAAGCACATCTGGAGCTGCAATTACAGAAACTTGAAGAAGAGCAGGAATTGCTAGAAGAGAAAAAGAAGTTGATGGAGAAACACTTTAGCATTCTCGAAGAGTTGGTTGATCTGGAGGACGAAGAAGAAGCTGATGAAGGAGAAGTGGACGCAGACACCAAGGTGCAAAACTGGTTAGGCGCCGCTGGCAGAAGGCTCCAAGAAGATGAAGAAGATTCTAGTGCGGATGAAGAAGAAGAGTGCTCCGATGACGAAAAAGAGGAAGTAGATGGAGAAGATTACAGCGATGGCTCCGAAAAGGAAACGGAAGTGGACAGCAGCGATGACTCTACTGAAGATGAAAAAGAAGGAAACAACGATTCCACGTTCAACCTCAAAGGGCGTTCTTCGCTAGCGAAGAAAGGTGAAAGCAAACGGAAGAATGCCACCAGCAACCGGTCTAACCGTAGCCTGACGCGCAATCAACTCGCCGCCCGCCACGTCGTCGCGAAGGACCTGCCCATGTTTTCAGGGAATCCCCAAGAATGGCCGATGTTTTTCTCCACGTACGAGAGCACGACTCGGATGTGCGGATACACAGAAGACGAGAATATGCTGCGACTTAGAAGCTGTTTGAAGGGAGCTGCGTTTGCCGCAGTACGAAGTTTCCTTTTACACCCAAGGACAGTGAATAGGGCTATCGAGGCGTTAAAGTTGAAATTTGGACAGCCGCGGTTCATAATTCAATCGCTGAAGGATCAGGTTCTTTCCATACCTGCTATCGATTCTGAATCGATGAACAAAATCGTCGACTTCGCTCTTGAGGTGCAGAATCTAACCGTAACCATCGACGCTTGTGGACAGAAAGAGCTGAAGCGAGATTCTTCGTTGCTGAACGATCTAGTTGGCAAACTTACCGGACCAATGCAACTACAGTGGGCGAGACATACCAGAAGTCTTCGCAAGGTCAACTTGGTGACCTTCAGCGAATGGATCTACAGCATCGGAGAAGATGCTTGCTTGGTTTCGAGGCCGCGTCAAACCAAAGAACTGCATCCGACCCAGGAGCCGCGCAGGAGAGCTGCTTTCGTGAATGCTCACGCTGAATGTAGCAGAACATCGACAACTGGCGTGAGGAAACCTTATATCGCAGCGTGCATTGTCTGCATGGGAACTTGCGCAACTCTTGCAAAATGCAAGCGATTCCAGGAGCTGTCGTATGATGGACGGTGGGCGACGATACGTGAAGCTAACGTGTGTCAAAATTGCCTAAAGCATCATCCTCTTATTTAATTTTTGGCATTTCGGCGAGTTGTGAAAATTCAAGGTAGAATATTTGCATTTGGCAAAAAAGTAAGGCATCGGATGGATAATATGCGAAAACAAAAAGTAGCAACCATCCGATGTACCTGAAAAAGTAGCACGCATCGATAGAATTGGCTTAGCAATAGAACAGCACATGTGAGCGCTGCTTGGGTGATTTTTTTGCCCGGTCGGACACAATCTCACATGTGTTCGACCCGTCCGTGTTTCAATGTGGGTAGGAATGCGATGGGTTTCTTCATCGCTTCCTATCAACATTGAAACGGCGCGCGGCAAAGAATCACGCAAGTAGTTCAAAAGCTGTTCACACAACAAAAGCCCTGCTCACATTTTCACCAACTATTCAATTTCTTCTACCCAAAGCGCTCTAGCTTTGATCTTTCCACCTATAATACTTTCATGTTCTTTCTAAATATTCTACCTTGAATTTTCACAACTCGCCGAAATGCCAAAAATTAAATAAGAATATATCCCGGCGGCGATTAAAAATAAGATAACTAAAGCATCATAGAGGAGGATGTCGATCCCAGAACTGCGGAGTCAACGGATGCACCTTCATACACCACCCGTTGTTACACAAAGAGCTGAACGCAGAGTCGACTGTGATCCAGATGCCTGTCCCCGCGCCACGGGAAGAGCGGTCATGCAACACTCATCGGTCGAGGTCCAGCACAAGTCTTTTCCGTTACGTTCCGGTCGTGGTATATGGGAACGGGATTGTGATCCAGTGCTATGCCTTCTTGGATGACGGGTCTTCGGTGACACTTATAGACCAAGATCTTGCGGATGAATTGAACCTGACAGGAGAATCACGTCCTTTGAGTCTCAAGTGGACTGGAGGCACACATCGTATCGAAGATAACAGCCAGAGTGTCAGTTTCGGAGTTTCCAGCCTAAAGGGAGAGCGAATCCATCTAGCGGACGTACGAACAGTGAGCGGACTTCAATTACCGTCTCAGACCCTCGACGCGAAACAACTCCAGGCAGAAAACTCCTATCTGCAAGGGATTCCCCTGGAGTCGTACAGCAATGTCCAGCCTCGTCTACTGATCGGTGTGCAACATGCAAACATGACGCTTGTGAGGGAAAGTCGAGAAGGCAAGCCTGGTCAGCCGATCGCCGTTAAGACTGATTTAGGATGGACGATCTACGGCGGGGCGTCGACGGAAGAATCGCTAAGTATGGTACACTACACGTATCACATTGCCTCCTGCGACCACAAAACAGTTAGGGACCCTGAAGAGGAGCTTGATCGTGTCGTGCAATTGCCGAATGGTGAATCGATGACAACCGCCTGTCCGCCTTCCGCTATAAATGTCGCACCGATCTATCAACCAGCCACATTGGCCCGACCGTTCGCACATGCCGGTACCGATTATTTGAAAAAAATGGAAGTGGCTATAGGGGGTAGAGTTGAGAAGAGTAAGGGGGGTCCTCTGGTATGTCCTATCCGTGGGGTCTACAAAAAATTAGCTGGCTCTTTAACTTCAAACTTATACAGCTACAGCAATAGGGAAACCAACTTCGTTATCATCGATGACCACAAGATGGCTGAAGAATGTGTATCAGCGACCACCGCCTGGTGTTTCAGTCCTCCGGCAGCTCCCCATATGGGGGGGAGCCGGAAACAATCTCTGCAATCCATCAAGCGCATCTTAGCGGAGTTACAGGTACCACATCGCCCGAAGATGGAAGAATTCAGGAATGTCTTGGTCGAGGTCGAAGTCAACACAAATTCATGGCCGCTCACCAATGTTCCGATCGAGAACGATGCCGTACCTACGCTCAAACCAAACCACTGGTTGTTGAGCAGTTCCGACGGGTTTAAGCTATTGACCGAACCCGATATGACGATCGTCAATTTCCAGCTTCCAAAGAACTGCTGGCCAAATGGACGTGCTATTCGAGAAGGGCAGGTGTGCACCGAAACAATCACGATGGGTGAAGGCGTGTACGCGAAATCAGTTGATAAGCTTGTGGCACTAGATGAGCAAATTAAGGAAGAGTTTGCAGGCTCAGAGACGGAGTCAACAAACTGGGGGGGAGTGTCAATGAACGAGCCTACAGTACCGATGGCATTGAACACACTTCGGTTTTGATGACAGTTCTCGCATCGAGATACTGCTAGGCGTGAGAAGCACGCTAACTTTTGGCTACCCCTTAAAGGCGTAAAATTGACCCGTTATTGAGAACCTCCACGATCTGTCAAATAACGGGTCATTTTTTCGGGTCAATATTACCCCTTATTTCAAAAAGCTCGAATCCGCTTCGAAGGGGTAGATTTAGATGTTACATTGAATGCGTTATTATTTGTCCGGTGATATGGAAAATTGTAAGTATTTTATAGTATATTTATTTTGCTTCCTTTGTGAGATTTTAATTATTCATGTTATTATTTCAGAACAGCACAGTTCCGGACGAGAACGGTAAAAATTTGTAAGCCGATGACTGAAACCGGAAACATGGATGTTGGATAGTAAATACTAAATGGTGAAAAAATTTATTAATTGTAATTTTTGAATAAACAAAATGGAACATGATATTTTGTGGTGATTTATTTCTCAGTAAACATATTTTTCATAAGCAGCTCCTGAAATTTCCACCATACGAAAGCATCTTAAATAAGGGGTAATTTTCATCCGGTATGAGCCTTTGAAATAAGGGGTAATTTTGACCCGCTACAAGCGTTATGAGGCTGGGTACCCCTTAAAGGGTACAGCAACTTTATCCTTAAAAAGGAGTTCTCCCAGTCTTATTGAATAACGGGTCAAAAGTATTCGTTAAGGGGTAGCCAAAAGTTAGCGTGAGGCGTGAAAAGTGAGAATTATCGAATAGGCGGGAGAATAGTAGAACGTAAACAAAATATCAATTGTTTTCAAAGCGGATTGCAGCTTAGGAAGTTCTCTGTACAATAGCGGATTGTTTTGATTGATGCTAAGAGTTTGTTCTGAATTTAGTAAGGTAGGCCAGTGTAATTTAATGAAGTATGTGCATATTTAACCGAAGATATTAAATCTTAGACAAATTGCGCAATCGGATAGTGGAGGCACAGTTCCCTTGGAAGTACACGAATGCTACATTGCTGTAGCTTATCAGAGGTGAGAAAGTAATGAGAAAGTTAAGAATTGTTAATTTATTAGAAAATGATTGAAGGTGAAGTGACTAGCGGAGGCTACAACAAGAATCTAGACAGGAGCTAGAAAGGAAAAGGCCACTAAACGTAAGCTAGAAAAGGTAATCCAGATAAGATTGGAATCTAATTAAATTTGTACCGTAGGAATTTAAAACTCGCCGAACTTCGAACGAATAAAGGTGTGTTAAAAATTCGGAAATTGAGCTTTATTGTTACCACAATCCGGAAGTAACAATTTTCACAATGGTATAAATCTGTCGTGAGTTTTCATTACGTCGTATGAAAAAAAAAACAAAAAGTTTTATTACAAAAAATTATAGAATCTATCATAAACTAGTCGAAATTTTTTTCATTTAGAATATTTTTTTGGCTGGACAACATATTCTAAATGTGAAATACAAATTTTAAGTTGTTTTCCGCCATTTTCGCTGAATCTCGATGATGTTTCATACGACGTTTTGAAAGCTCACGTGAGAATTGATGGAAATAAAATAAATGAATGAAAATAATCTGCAAAAATGACGAAAATCAAAGAAAAGAAAAAATATATCCAAAATAACAAAAGAGACAATTACTCAAAGTACAAAAATTACAAAAATGACGAGAACTACGAAAATGACAAAAATAAACTGAAATTACCAAAAAATATTAAAATTACAAAAATCGCTAAACAAAAATTACAAGAACTACAAAAATGACAAAAAAAAACACAAAAATAAATCAAAAACTACAAAAAATTAAAAATGTCAAAACTTACAGAAATTACAAAAATGAAAAAAAAAACTTACAGAAATCACAAAAATTAAAAAAATTACTCAAAGACAAAAAATTGTAACAATGACAAAAATAACATAAATAACGAAAATGGCGAGAATGCCATAAATAGTCAAAAATGATCAAAATTACCAAATTGACAAAAAGACGACAAGAAAAACCAAAATATTAATATGACCTATATAATATGAATTTCCAAAAATGACAGAAATAAAATCTAAAATAACGAAAGCTACAAAAGGAACAACAGTGAAAAGAATTTCAATACTATTTAAATGATTAAAAAAAACTTAAAAACTGAATGGTGAAGTGACTAACCGACAAAAGTTATACATATGACAAAGAAAAAACATTAAATCCAAAGTCAAAATCTCGTAATTTCTCATATTGAGATGGCACTCCATTGAACGAACCACAGCGAACTTAGATATACGAAAAAATAAAATGTATAAAATTTGCTGCGATCGCCGAAAAGCTGATTTCCCATGTTATGAAGGCAAATCGGCATCAAAGGTATATTTCGATAAAATTACAACACAATAAGGAATTTTTAGAATATACAATTTCATCACTTCAAATAAGACAGGACGAAACGAAAAAACAGATTTTTTTGGTCTTAGCGTTGAGTATCTACACCAGTGGCATACTTTCGGTTATACTCATTGTCGGTCAACTGCTCCATAACTTTGTATGAGCAGTACGGATTAAAGACCGAGCTTTTGTCGATCAGTTCACAGTTTATTTTGCGATTGCCGATAAAATCGGTGGTAAATACCAGTTGATAACGTTTCCATTCCGGTACCTTCGATTCTCCGACCGGATCTTCTTCGGGTGAATCGTTGGCCAGTTCCAATGGCCTCGGAGGGTCCTCCATCGAATGTTTCTGTGGAAACGGTAACTTTCGCATGTTATGAAAGATCGGACTCTGATGGTTAATCGTGCCAATATTAGTTATGGTGCTATAAGGTTGATAGTTCCATTGCTGATTCATCTGGTTCGCCCCGATCATCTGGTCGCCAGTGTTGCCAGCAAAACCTTGGTTGCCCTGCAACGTGTTCTCATACATGGTATTGAAGTTGAACCCGGGGTATTGTCCTAGAGTTTCTTTTGGGATGCTCAACAGCAAGCTAAACAGCACGTACCAGAACCGATACACTCTTCGGAGCATTTTGTTGCTTTGGAACGACGATCGAGGTTATGAATCTGAGCAAGTATGCCATGGTTGATGGTATAAATAATCGAAACGTGGCATTATTGATGCGGATGTTAGTTCAATGTTTTTCAGTGACGCTATCGATTTGCTCGATTGGATTCAATCGAAAGTAACCCTCCGCTGACTTTTTAAAGCTGAGCCGGTCGTCAATCGTCACACCCAAATATTTAAGCTCGTGCTTTGATTCGATAGTGCATAATCTAACTTTAGTCCTGCCTGTTTGCGGTGAAATCAGGTTTGATATCAGGACCATCTCGGTTTTGTGGAGAGCCAATTGCAAAGTCTTGGAGTGAATCCAGCTCTCCACCGCTTCTACAGCCTCTGAAGCTCTTAGCTGAACGATTTCTTTTGAGTAACTCGTCGCTAGTAGCACGACGTCGTTCGCGAAACCAACCAACTTTACTCTCTCTGGCAGGCTCAATGTCCGCACCTCATCGTACGTAATATTCCAAAGGACCGGGCCCAGTATCGACTCCAGCTGTAACATCAATTTCCAGAAATCCTTCGCTCGTCACACACTTAGAAAAATCCACGTAACATTACATGCAATAGCATGGGTAGAAAGGAATCGGGTATTTACATGCATCAATACTGCTTGTTTCATGTAAACTTTCCATCGCTTTCTACTGCGTTGTTTACTGTAGGTTTATATTTCCCTTTTCATCCTTAGGTATTGTAGGAAATGATAATACAGATGATTATACTGTTCGAGCCCTTGTGGCAAAATGAATAGCTAGTGGGGATAATAATACGATAGGAAATCACAAGTAATATACACTATGTACCCTTCCTTTAGATTATTCTGTTTGAGCCCTTGAAGCAAAAATAGATAGAGCTAGTGGTATAATGACCGTTGGAGTTACACAGAGAGAAAGAGAATCAAGGTCGGCTGAGAGGGAGCTCCTAAAGCAGGATTGATCGTTTTGCGAGTCAGTTTGGAGAATATAGTCTTGAGAAGCTGACGTGTTCAAGTGAATTCAACAAACAAAAAGTGGAGTGACGAGTAAAGAAAATGGAGGAATTCGAAGGAAAAAGTTCTACCGGATACGACAGGTATATGGATATTTATCCAATAAGAAAAAGATCGGACTTTCTTTTAGAATACTTTTATTTTTCAAAACAATAACTACGTCTAATAAAACAAACAAACAAACAAACAATTCGAATTGAACACTAACTAAACACTGCACACTATTCACTTTCTCAAAACGCCTGTTGATGTTTTTCGATGTCCTCAGCGACGGAAACGACGACAGGTGCTGCAGGACATCGAAGGTAACTATCGAACGTCTGGAAAAAACAAAAGGTAGAAGTTAATCAACATTGTAACTGCTTCTTAAAATGATATTTTAATTTATTATGACTTACCTTACTGAATAACTATGTACCCACTACCTCCGGGAGGAGGCTTCAACTCGAACAAAAACAAACAGCACACGAACAGGTAAAACAAAATAAGGACGAAGGTTGTGATACTGAGATTTACATGAAGTTGCACGTTAATTTCATCGCTAGTGTCAAGATGCTATACTCTTTTTCATATTTTGTAAGATTACATTTTTCTTTCTGTGCATGTAAAGGGTGTAAACGATGAAATTGCTATGAGTTTGATTTAACCATTTAACCGTTGGGTAGCATTTAATGAAAATTTGGGTGGATTTAGTTAATAGTGCATTGTTTACATCCTGCAAGTTTTAAAGTCCCACAGTAAACGAAAATTACCGAGTTCGGTAATTTTTTTACCGAAATCCTAACAGGTGGAGTTCGTTAAACTGTTCGGTAATTTTTTCATGGCTAAGAAGTGACAGCTGTCAAATATTACGGACCCTTTTCGGTGAAAAATACCGAAACTCGGCTGATCATGTCTAAGTTCATCTGTCAAAATATCGACAGTTGTCAACGTGACAGCTCGTTTAATTACGGAATAACCGGTATTGTTGAACCGAATGTCTGTAATTAATACCGAAAAGCCGGTAATGTTCAACCGAAAAACAATAAAAGGTCGTTAATATATTCCGAACAACCGGTAGGGTTGACCGAGATACCTTTAATTATTACCGAGATACATTTAATTATTACCGAAATAACGAAAATTATTACCGAAATACCTAAAATTATTACCGAAATACCTAAAATTATTACCGAAACATCTGTAAAATGTACCTAAAAACCGGATTTTTTTACCGAAAAGACGTAATATTTCGGTAATATTTACCGAAAAACCGGTAATTATTACCGAAAAACCGATAATTTTTACCGAAAAAACAGTAATTATTACCGAAAACCGTAAAATGTTCAGAACTTTCCGCTAATGCTACACAACGCAGTTCGCGAGATAATTTGAATCTCCAGAAAATGTTTCACAGATGGCCATTAGTCCATCAGTGAAACGTCTTCTGGAGACTCAAATTATCTCGCGCACTGCGCTGAGTAGCATTAGCGGAACTTCCAGAACTTGCCGTTTTTTGGAAACACTTATCGGTATTTCGAGGCTCAGCCAAATCGACTTTTTTACATGAAGCGCCTTCTGAAATCAAACAACTTTTTCGACTCGCATCTTACATCGAATGCCGTGCCTTAAGCGCCTTCATCATCATATCCTCGTTGAAAGTCAGTCTTTAATTAGTTTAATACAATAATCGTTTTTAAAAATTGGAGTCATTTTTATTAATTTTATAAGTACTTTTGACATCCGGATCCATAAAAAACACACAAAACAAATGATGCGTTGCGTTTCACTTCCGGACCATCTAATTCCTTCAGCTAGCGGTGCATCGGTGAGATTGTGGAGCTGTTAGGTCCTGAAAAAGATATTTTAAACAATTCATGCGCAATGAAGAAAAACAGAGAGTTTTCGCACACTTCAACTTCTTATTTTGGGGATTTTTCGTTTGCTTTGTGGAAGAAAACAAAACTACCTACCACAACTACCGGTGTTGAAGTCGATTACCAACCAAATCCAGCTAAAAGAGCCAGACATTTGAAATTCGACCGATGTTTTTAGCGCAAAAACAAAAAAAAATACCCGTAAAAACAAACGAAACGCACCGGTGGACCACCAGGGAGAAAACAAATACGGCGTTAAATTACAAAACCTACTCGAAAACTTTCAAAATTGAAAATTTTACACAAGTAATTTCTCGCAACTGTAAATCATGGCTACTTGATCTCGCCCGCGCAAATGAATAACTCAAGACTAGAGGCAAGAGATGCAATGATTGGAGCAAGCGAGATGCGTTTAACTTATCACGGCTGGGAGAGTGAGACAGTGAAAAAAAATTGCTGTTTGTTTCTGACAGCGACGCATGCTGTTTTCAGTTTTTTTTACAGTTTTCGGCGTTTTTTTACCGAAAATAGTTTGCAAAACGATTTGTTTACATATCGATAAACGAGCTTCGTTAATTCTAGATATGGATTAACGAATATTTGTAAAAATAGACGTCAGTTTATTCAATTACCGAAAATTTCCGATTTACAGAACTGTTTCTGTAAAATAAATTACCGAACTCGGTAATTTTCGTTTACTGTGTGTGATCAAAACTCGCGGAAATGAAGTCGAAAGAACAGCTCGTACGTGATAAAATCTTGCGCATTCATCACGAGAACAAGAATCTCTCGCATCGTTCCATCGCTAAAACGTTGGGAATCGCGAATTTCATGATGTCACGAGTGATTGAGAATTGAAGGAAAAGTATTCCGTACAACACCAAAAATCACAACCGCGTAGTTGGGGCCTTCAACCGAAACCCGAACGCCTCCGTTCGGGATGTGGCTAAGAAGATGCACCTTAGCCGAAGTTTTGTCCAGAAGGCCAAAACTAAGGCTGGGCTTAGAACCTTCAAAGTACAAAAGGCCCCTAATTGCGCCAAAACCCGTGCCAGGAAGTTGTACCTCAACATGCTGACGAAAGTTGAATGCTGCATCATGGACGACGAAACATATGTGAAGGCCGACTTCAAACAGATCCCCGGCAACCTGTTCTTCACGGCCAAGGATACGTTCAGTGTTTCGGAGCATGTCCGCACTCAGAAGATGTCCAAATTTGCGAATAAATTCCTGATTTTGCAAGCCATCTGCACGTGCAGGAAGCGGAGTGCACCTTTCGAGACCCAAGACACGATAAACGGACAGGTGTACATGGAAGAGTGCCTCTAGAAGCGTCCCAACAATCTTCTGGCCGGATTTGGCCTCAGGCCACTACTCCAAGGACACCACTGTATGCGGACAACAAGGTCAATTTCGTGCCAAAAATGTGCAACACTCCGGAGCTCCGCCCCATCGAGAAGTACTGGGCGATTATGAAGCAGCACCTTCTTAAACGACCTAAGGTAGTGCAGTGAAGACAGTCGAGGAACTGAAGAAAGTGTGGGTTTACATGCAAAAAACGGTTGATTCACAAGTTGTGCAGAATCTTATGGCCGGGGTTAAGGCCAAGGTGCGGGCATTTGCGTATGGACTGTAAATATAATACGAGTAAAATGGTAAAATGAATTATAATAGTTATTTATCGATCCCTAAAAATTTGATGAAAACTCGAATTTTGCGAATCAATTTTGTGTGTAGCAATTTCATCATGGACACACTTTATTTATCGTTTTTACGATTATTTTGTATACGAGCCCTTCCTTCATTGAATGCGTCGTACTCAAAACTCCACAGATACCATTCTTTACTCCAAAAACTAATCCATGCCTAATTTCACATCAATCGGTCCAGTAGTTTCTGAGTTCTTGAAGAACAAATCTCACGTGAGCTTCCATTATGTCGTATGAAACAAAATGTAAACAAACAGTTTTATTACAAAAAAAAAACTACAAAAACTGACATAAACTAGTCGGAATTTTTTTCCATTTAGAATATTTGTAGTCTATACAACATCTTCTATATGTCAGATACAAATTTTACAGTTGTTTTGATAACTTTTGCAGCAGTTTTTTGTGAATTCTTAAGATGTTTCATACACAGTAAACGAAAATTACCGAGTTCGGTAATTTTTTTACCGTAATCCTAACATGTGTAAATCGTTAAACTGTTCGGTAATTTTTTCGGTAAAAAACAAACGAACATCGGTAAATCGACTCTTCATTCACCGATTTTTGTTTATTTTTTACCGAAAAAATTACCGAACAGTTTAACGATTTACACATGTTAGGATTTCGGTAAAAAAATTACCGAACTCGGTAATTTTCGTTTACTGTGTACGACGCAATGAGAGCTCACTCGAGAAATGTACAAATTCTCCTAGTAAATTTCAAACAACAAATAAACGCATTAATCAAAAAACATCTCCAGTTTTTGATATTTCAAAGAATTCCAAAACAACAACAAAAATTATGTTGATTTTTCAGTACAAAATATTCAAATATCCCATACGAACGCAAAATTTGAAATTTACTCATGTATCAAAATCATGGATGAGTTTTGTACCAAAACGAAACTTTTTAGACCCCAGAGTTTGAGAAATTCAATAATGACTCCAAATCGACAGAGTCTACTGATATAGATGGTCAATAAGTTTGCAGCCGATGTTGAGCGCGATGAACAATCTCAAATTGGTCCAGCAGTACTTGTGCAGTGCGTACATGCGTGCGGCAGGAACAAAAATTTCACCCAAAAAGTACACCACCGAAAGAAGAAATTTTTATTGCAAACATATTTTAACATTAATTTTTTTTCTCTACATTTTTGGTTTAGCAGCTTGTTTGGTTTGGCAGCTTGTTCTCTTATTTCCGGATCAACATTGAAAAATCGCTTCCGTTGGACGGTTCAGCATCATTTTCAAGAATGCTTCGACTGCGTGTACCTAACATATTTCGTTTAATGAACAATATACTTGGCTGGACACGTTTAACTTCCCAGAAAAAGTTAAAAGTTAAACCATCCTGGATGATTAAAGTAAATACCAATATCGCTAGATAATAAATGATCTCTGTTGGCCGCATTTCGATGCTGTTGAATTGTTCACTAGAAACTGGAAAATAAGCCCAATCGCCAATGTAATAAATAGCCGATTGCATGTGACATTCGATCGGCTTCACAGTGCTTTACGTAATACTGAATGGTAATGCTTCGAAATGATTCGATTGGATTCGTAGAGAATCTACGGATTACGTTCAGATAATTCCAAAGAGCAAATATTTAGGAAGATGATGCATGTCCTCTCGAGAGTATTGTTTGCCATTTTGCCTCAAAGAAAGAAGCTGTAAAAGCCTTTGCCATTGCCTTAATCAGTCTGGTCAGCTTCTCGGAGAAGCCGTTCTCATCCATGATTTCCCATAGCTCGTCACGGCGGCTTTGAAGTCGATGAATAGATGGTGCGTAGGGACTTGGTGTTCACGGTATTTTGGCGGATTTGTCGTGATGCGAAGATCTGTTCCGTCGTAGACCGTCCCTCCATGGAGCCGGCCCGATGACTTCCCACGAATCTGTTCGCTTTTGAGGTAAGGCGGCGGAGTAGTATTCGGGACAACTATTTGCAGGCGGAATTGAGGACAGTGACAGCTGGGTAGTTCTCACAGTTCAATTTGTCGCCCTTCTTGTAAATGGGGAATATAACCCCCTCCTTCCACTCCTTCGGTTGCGGTTAGGCAATCGTTCAACTTGTTCATCTATGCCATGATCTTTTGACCATTGACAGATAGAACTTAAACTCTAAATCACTCTCTAGGTGATTGATTCGCTTCGAAGAATGCTGGCCTTTGATTTCGATTCCACCAAAACCGTCCGCATAATACCCTTTTTTATACGATATTCACTGACAAGAAGGTCCTGTCGTCTCGCCGCAGCTCCTACACTCCCTATCAATTGAGTTATTTCAACCAAACACGAAAAGTATCCAAGAGATGTAACTTCGTGGTTTCACTCGTAGAATCGGACGCCTTGTACCCAAATATCCCTTGACGATGAGGCCACCATGTTTAGGTACCATCTGTCCATCTTTTACGACGCTGCTTGGGCACTCTCGGTTCAGGTTATTGACATTTAGGGTATCAAACTTCTCAACTTACGCTTGGGCTCGAACTCGCGGAGATCGGCTCAGGAGGAAACTGATTTGTCAACTGAGCTACATATGTGTATCATAAGCCCAATTTTTTCCCCTTTTCTGAAGCAAAAAAAACGCTTTAATCCTTTTGTTTTTGATCATTTAGTTTCTCTCTCGGATACAATTCGTGGGTTTACTCAAAACCATTGGAAAGAGCTGCTTGGGTTTGCCTATTTCAGTTTTTTCGTCAACCGCCTAGCTCTTAGGCTTAAAGTACTTGCCGTACATACATGTTAAGCCTTCCGATCGTTGTTCTTTTCTCGCTTAGAGTTCCGCCGAGATGGACATCTACTGGTTTCAGTTACTCTGGGTATCGGGCTCATTCCCGTAACTTCCTCATGGCTTGAAAGCTTCGCCAAGTGTTCTCTCACGTTCGCTTGTATGGTGGTGATCTCAGAAGACCATTTCTCTTCTCTTCTCGGGGTTTGAGTTTTCTCAAAATCTTTATCAGTTTTATGGTCGTCTTGTCCATGCTATAGGAGTACTAATCAAGTATATCTTTGGGGCCTCTAGCATTCGGTTAGCCTGGAGGTTTACGAGACCCATGCTCAGAGTCAGACTGGTTAAGGTCGGAAAAGGCTTTGGACGCCTGCATCTACTGGATGCTTATCAATAATGCGAAGCTCTCCCAAAGCATTTGGTAGATTGTAACCGGGACACAAGGCAAGCCACCCTCTCAACCACTAGCCGTAGCCAAGGCGGTAGAGGAATGACCGCTCGCTTTGTAAGCGTATCTTTACGAGTGGATCAAATTTGTTAGCCTGTATAGTCATCAAGTTGGGAGGAAAACATTACAGAAATACAATTCATATTTATTCAATTTAGCTTTATAGCCAGCTAGAAAAATAGTTGATCAATCAATGCAATTCTTCCAGAAAATCTACTTTAAACAACAACTCAAAACGAGCCTTATTGTTGGAACAATTTCTGATACCGTTCGTCGAGCAGATGCTCAAAGACCCTGGACGGGCAATACTTATTGAGTTTAGACCTTTGATTAATAAGCTTGCAAACTAGTATGTTGTTACCCGACGCATCGACGGAAACTGTTAGCTGATATGGTTCCACTTCTTGGGGCGTAAGCTTTCTGCCAAATCCCGGCATCGACCAATCACCTTGTTGCTGCATCCATGGTTGGTTGATAATATCACTGTTCCCTACGCCGTTTTGAATCGCGAATTTCTGCGAATTTTTCAATGGTTGTGGAGGCCAAGGATATGGTTGATAACTCGGATATGATGGATAACTCGGATATGATGGATAACTCGGATATGATGAATAATCCCACCAATTTTGCTGGCCAGGGTTGCCAGCATTGATAATCACATTTGAATCAGTGTTGGCAATCTGATCGTTACTTCCTGGATGATAGTTCTGCATCCACGGCCCATTTCCCTGCGGCTTCAGCGCTCCGAACGGAATGCTCAAAGTAAGCAGAAATATGACTGCACAACAACTTATCACTGGTCGCAGCATTGCGAAGCTATTGAAACGAACTGGACAAGCGCGGTCCCTAATATCATGAATTTAAAGTATGCGAGTCTTATTCGATCAGGTTCACGGTAGTTCAAGCAAGTTTGCTGTTTGGTAACGCTTCCAATTTGTTGGATTAGTTCGATAAGATAAGGAAAGTGATTCAATGTTCCCTTTTAACCCTACAACTATCCTTTCCTTTCTTTTTCAACTTTAAACAATATCGCACCCGTCATAAAAAATATCTTCCCAATTCCCAAGTTCGTGTGATTTATTTTAAGGCTTTCAAACTGCAGGAAATACATTGGATATACATGGATATGTTAGGCATAAGTCGGCACACTCTAAAGGGATTCTCGGTCCAAGGAAACACCTTAATTATTGGCTCGGTTAAAACTCTTACTTTATTCCAATCACAGCATGTATGCATAGGGTTATTCGAGTGAACCCATCTCAAGGAAGAACGTCCTAAGAGGGTTGGCTATTTTTGGCTCGTCTCTCAACTGGGACAGCAGGTTATGGCAAGCTTCAACATCCACAATTTGTAGCGACAACAAATCAAGTTCCCATCGAAAAACCACGCTTTTTTCTTTTGAATGGACCTTATTTTTCTTGAAATGTTTAATATGAATAAATAAACAGAAGAGACTCAGCAAAATTTATGAAACTTGGTACTTTGGTATACACATTGTAGGGAATAATATGAGAATAGGGAATATCTGTACTAAACCAGAATAGACCAAAAATGAACAACTCGAAGATTGGCAACCCTTATATGTGAGAGGGCAAATTAATTCCCGTTGGTGTACTCAGGGCTCAGGGAGATTTTGGTTTTTGAGAGCGTTCGTTCCAATTCGAGAGAAAGGCTGGGTAGAGTATAGAGTTTTAGAAGAAGAGAGTTTGACAGGAACCGAAAGGAAACGAAAAACCAGTTAACAGACTAATTTCATAAGTGACGTATCACGTCATTTTTCAATCAGGAGTATGAAGCCGGAGGCGCATGTAGGGAATAGTATGAGATGAAATTATCTGTACTAGAAAAGACCAAAAATGTACAAATTGAAGATTGGCAACCTTTATATGTGAAAGCAGGGTTGCCAAATTTTTTTTTTCAATAATCAGAGAACTGATGAAATAAAGTAACGGAAATTTCGCTCAAAGTGATGACCTTTTATTTTGGTCATCGCTCCTCATTTTCACTCTAATATGTGTTGTGAGCCTACTTGATTGAATGATTCTACTAATTAAACTAAATCAAAGCAATCGAAAGATTCCTTTTAATTCCCTTTTTTAAATAAGAAATCAAGGGAATCTTTGGATTGCTCTGATTTAGCAACATTTCCACTTTTTCACTTTAGCAATGGTACCTAATCCAGTTCCTTACTACCCATTTTTCACCCCATTCGCAAAAATCAGGTAAAATCAGGCATATTTTCAAAAATCAGGTTAATTCAATGGCTTATCAGGTTGTCAGGCAGAGCCTCGAAGAATCAGGCAATACCTGAAAAATCTGGCACATTGGCATCTCTGGTGTAGAGTTTTAGAAGATGAGAGTTTGACAGGAACCTAAAGGAAACGGCAAATCAGTTACCCGATAGGAAATTTGACAGTTGAAAAATTTCGCCGTTCACATATTTAGTTGGGTGCCGATTTAGTCTGGCTACGAATCACCCTACTAAATCAAAGACCCTATTTAGTATGCCGATTAATCGGGCTATGCTTGAATATGAAATAGATGCCATACTAAATCGGCTGATGAGTAGGCTCACACAATTACGCATGATTTGGTAGCACAATGAGTTGATCGACGTAATCGGGGGGGATCGGTCAATTTAGTAGGTTTTCGTAGGACTCTATTTAGTTGGCAAATTTTAAGCCTATTTAGTATGGAATGGTCATAACTGAATTAGTTTTTGACATGTGTTGTGTGATGGAGTTCATCGAAGGGAAAGCTTGACCCACGGTTCGTCAGTGCTCATCAGCAGTTCGTTCGAGTGGCGAGCGGGTTTCTATCGGTTCCGTCATGACGACGTCAACCTGACCAAGTTCCCGGACGTTTGCCGGGCATGCCTGAAGCTGTAATCGAAGGTGTTCATGATTCCGATGAAGGCATCGCTGACGACGCCCTCACCATGGGCCAGTTTCTGGATGAGGTGCCGGAGGTGAGTTGATGGAATAAAATTTTTTTTTTGGAAAATAGTTTGATTGTTTTCCTCTTATTTCAATAGAAAAACATTCAACATTCAAAACGGATTTCCACCTTCAGGTGCGAGCTGCTGTTGAGTCTGAAGTTTACGGAAGCCTTGGTAGATCGTTGGAATGTTGCAGTGCTTGGATGGCAAGGTTCTCCACAGGTCAGGTCGTTTCCCGACCGGCTACTGTAGGATGCTAGGTTCAAAGATTCCGGCATTCTCATTGCCGAATAAGCCAGTTTGCAGGTTCGTGCCTCCACCATCAGGCTACCTGCCAAAAATTTACTTCGACAACCACCTACATTTTTACTACAGAAAAATAAAAATACCTTAACTGGACTTGCTCCGAGATACGAAAATGAACCATTTACATAAATCGCCCTATTTAGTCGGATGGTACTTTTGCGGTCAATCAATCCGGCTATTTAGACGGATTGAGTTGGGTGGTAGGAAGAAAAATCAATTTTTGAGGTCAATCAATCCGGCTATTAAGTACGATTGGGTAGGGTGGTAGGAAAAAAATCGATGTTGGCGGTCGATCAATTCAGCTATTTAGTCGGATTGCGTAGGGTGGTAGGGAGAAAAATCAATTTTAACGGTCAATCAATCCGGCTATTTAGTACGATTTGGTAGGGTGGTAGGAAAAACAATCGATTTTTGAGGCCAATCAATTCTGCTATTCAGTCGGATTGAGTCGGGTGGTTAATACTAAATAGCTCGTTTGATACCCCTATTAAATAGCTGAACGTCGAAAATCTCATAAACTTTATCGCCCTACTAATCAGGCGATTAAGTCGGTTCCTACACAATCATGCTACTCATCACCCTATTTGATAGGCCTACGAAATCGGCTTACTAATCGGCTGATGCCCAGCAAAAACTCCCATAAGCGACGTTGCAACAATAGGCCGATTAGTATGATCGAAAATCGGCCGACGCACCCTTCGCGAGCCGACTAAGTATAGTGAATAGTAGGGTGTATTTCCTATCGGGTAACAGACTAATTTCGTAAGCGACGTAACACGTCATTTTTCGTGCGAAAAAACCAGTTGACATTTTAGGAACGAAGAAAATGGCGGAATCGAAAGGGAATGTTAGAAGTTAGGAAAATATTGTGAAAACAGAATCAGGATAGGTTGTGCGGTCTCAATACACATATATGCAGTATACCAAAATCTACCTTGGGAGAAGAATGTTATGAAACAAAGAAGACGAAAGCCAACTTTCATTACAATCGGCAACGAAATAACTCGTTTCACAATTTTTTTTCCCACGGTAGATTTTTTTGGTTCCATAGTGACTTTATCTTGTCTTGTCAAGATCTTTCAAACCGTCTAATGCACATCCGTGTACATAAAAAAAAAGTTTCACAAATTTTCACCCAATCTCCTTCGATAATTCGAATCGTATATTACATATTCGGGTACAACAGTATCGCTTGAGCTATATCATTTTGCAATTCAGTTGCCTCCTGAGCCGATGTTCGCGAGTTCGAGCCCAAGAGTAAACATCGAACACAGTTGTACCGGAAAATATTGCAATAACTGTCCGCCAACTGCAACGTTGATATAAAATAGCGAATGCCATGAAGATGGTAAAATTACTAGTATCGTTAAAAAACAAACAAACAACGAACCAAATTATCCTTTAAAGGATTCAACAATGCTTTTTCTGGCATTTTTCTAAAACCAGCGTATTCTTTATTTTCAATAAAACGCCTTCATCAAAAACATCGTTTGTCAACAACCTATACTTATAACTGGATATCCCGAACACGGTTGATAACAACACCACTGGCCTTGGTGGCCACCATTGATGATAAAATTAACATCCTGATTGGCGGTCATGTCTGAGCTTCCTGGATGATTGATCTGTATCCATTGCGGCTTTAGCTCTCCGAATCGAACGCTCAAGATAAGGATGAATATGACTGGAAAACACCAAACCACTGACCGGAACATTTCGATGCTATTGAAATAAACTAGACAAGGGCGGTCCCTTATAAATGGTGGATAACAGAATGAAAATCATATTCGATCAGGTTCACGGTAGTTGAAGAAGATTATAAGGTAACGCCTCCAAATTGTGCGATTAGTTCAGTTGAGATCAGGAAAAGTGATTGAAGCCCTTGTTCTCTGGTCTGGTCTGGTCTCAGTGATCGTTACATTTGGGATAAATACATCGTAACATACGATGCAGATAATTCTACTTCTCTGCAACGTTGAATCAGTATTCCGTAAGTTGTCTCTAATAATACGTTTGGAATTTTTCAGTTCGGAACATTATTGATCGGTCGTGGTAAACACTTTCAACATTTAAAGTCTTGTAGATGTCTCTGCAATACTGACTGCCAACGAATAAAAAACCACCATTAAATCTGTGAAACTGAATTTGCACCCAAGTTTGGAGATCTTGTGGATTGGAATCAATCTTCAACTCCCACGGGTTGTGACAATATCGCGTACCTTGTCCAATTGGAACGCCAAACCAGGTATGAGGTTGTCAGTGGACGTTTTAGAGAGATGTATTGGACCCAACCACAGCTTGTAGCGATTTCAGCTATCAATTTCTTTCTCGACGTGAATTCAGGTCATGTATATAGATCCTGATTGAAAATTATGTCAAAGCAATTAAGGGGTTTCCTGGTACGGGTCAAAGATCGCTGCTACTTGAAAGTTCAACTTGTTATTTAAAAAAATAGCTTTTGATGCTTCTATTCGATGATGTATTATCCGCGGTTTCTTGAACCACGTATACAGTTCAATGACTTGCCGTACATCCAAAAATTCTTCAAATCATGCCGTTTTGACTTTATTTGTGGGCTGCGTTGATGATGAGCAACGTTTTTAGAACCTTCTGGTGTTGAATTCCCTTTCAAAGTTTCTTACTAATTTGGTCACCTTTTGACCTGTAGAGCAATTCAAAAAAAGATTCTTACTGATCTAGACAGTAAGTTAACATACTGATTACGTCATATCAGTGAGCTTTGGTGGGTTAAAGGGTGATACGGTCAAAATTTGGTCAATTTCAACTTGACGTATTTCTTTCAATTTTGCATTTAAAAAACCTGAACACCCTTATTTTGAAGGTGTGTGTGTGTAGAATGTTGCTTCTATTTTGATTTTGGAATTCACTCTTCAGTTGTCAAAATGCCGTCCAATAAAGAAGAGCAGCGTATCAAAATTTTGCTCGCGCATCGCGAAAATCCGAGCTACTCGCTCGCAAAGCTGGCAAAATCACTAAAAGTTGCCAAATCAACCGTTACAAATGTAATTAAAGTGTTTGGGGAACGTTTGTCGACAGCCAGGATGTCTGGATCGGGGGGAAATCGAAAACCGAAAGCCGCTGAGACGACAAAGAGAGTTGCCGGTAGTTTCAAGCGAAACCCTAACCTCTCTCTTCGAGATGCCGCAAATAAGCTGGGTGTATCGTCTACAACCGTGCATCGAGCCAAAAAACGAGCCGGACTATCGACTTACAAGAAGGTAGTGACTCCAAATCGCGATGATTAACAAAATACGACGGCCAAAGCGCGATCCCGGAGGCTGTACACGACGATGCTGACGAAGTTTGACTGCGTGTGGTAATGGACGAAGAAACCTACGTCAAAGCCGACTACAAGCAGCTTCCGGGACAGGAGTTTTATACGGCAAAAGGAAGGGGAAAGGTAGCAGATATTTTCAAGCACATGAAACTGTCAAAGTTCGCGAAGAAATATCTGGTTTGGCAAGCCATCTGTACCTGTGGCTTGAAAAGCAGCATTTTCATAGCTTCCGGGACAGTGAACCAAGAAATTTACGTGAAAGAGTGTTTGAATAAACGTCTGCTGCCTTTCCTGAAGAAACGCGGTTGTTCTGTACTGTTTTGGCCGGATTTGGCATCTTGCCATTACGGTAAAAAGGCCATGGAGTGGTACGCCGCCAACAACGTGCATGGGCTGTTGAGAAATACTGGGCTATTATCAAGCGGAACCTAAAGAAGACCAAAAAACTGCTAAGGACGAGCAGCAGTTCAAGGCAAACTGGCTTTCTGCGGCGAAGAAGGTGGACAAGGTGTGCACAAAATCTGATGGCAGGGCTTAAGCGTAAGGCCCGGCAATTCGGATTTGGAAAAGCGGAAGCCTAACTGAATATTTTTCCTGAATTTTATACTAATTAAACTTCAAAAAGAAATTTAATTTGATTTTTTAAATAAACGATTTCACCGATTTACACGCGTTTTCCCTTGACCAAATTTGTACCGTATCACCCTTTAGTCAACTTACGAGCAAATTGATCGGCAAATGTAAATTTGAGTGGTCCTTGAACTTACATTAAACATCTGTCGTATTTTGTTACACCTTTTTCGCACAACACTCTAGCGCCGTTTTTTGTTAAAAACACTCTGGAGACAATTTTTTTGCACTGTATAACGCAATAAACTTTTTCGTTGAATCAATGTAGAGAAGAGACATCCCAGAATTGTTCCAGATTACCCTACAAATTTACTATTGTAGTATATCAATACTGTATGCTTGATTAGTAAACAAAGTAAATAACACCATGGTACGATGGCAGTGCAACACCAGGTCAAAATCAGTGCAACACTGTCCGAATAAACAAACAGTTCGACAGCACCTAGTGGTGCACCAGTGCAACACTAGTGCAACACTTGGCATAAACAAATACGGTATTAGATAGGGCCAGTGCGTTTGGGAGGTTTGGTTTTACGTTCCTCTCTAGTCCAACTATTGCTCTTCAAAACCTTTCTTTTGCATTGCTTTCTCAGCAAACGTTGCTTTCGTTTGGTTTACGTAAGGAGTATAAAGGTTGTTATTTTAAATTGTATTGAAATAAATTTATTTTTTGAAAAAACCTTCTTCCATGATGGGACACTGTGAGACAACAATTTAAAAAGTTTTCTGTTCACCCATCCGATTGTACTGCTTGGTAAGTAGTCGCTCAAAGACCCCGGAGGGACAATATTTGTTGAGCTTCGATCTCTTATCAAAAAGCTCACAAATAAGTTTACTATTTCCCGACGGATCATCGGAAGGTACCAATTGATAGTTCGTTGCTTCCTGGTTCAGTTGCGTTGGCGATTGTTTAGCTCCTGGAGCCGCAGCGTATTTGGGATTCGGAGGCATGTAACCGCCGTTTGGATACCTCTTAGACTTGTCTGCCAGTTGTTTCTGAGAAGCCGATTTTGGTAGGGTTCTTGCACCGATAAGCAAGTTCCCTATTTCAATACTTCCTCCTTTATGGTCCCCTCCTATATTAATTGTAGGACTGTTTTTTGTGTTGGTGTTATCTATAGGAATCACGGGACTGTTTTCTAGGTGATTTTGAAGGGTGATTTCTTGCGGGCTTGTACCACTGTGTGGAAATGGGATTGGAGGTGCTGGTGGTGGAAAAGGTGGAAATGGAAGATTAGGTGGGAGTGATGGAGGCCATGGACCCCACGGAAATGAAGGAAAATATGCGGGGAAAAATGGTGAAAACATTTTCTGCTGAGTTGAATTATTAACGTTTATGACAAAGTTGCCATCACCGACCAGATTGCTACCTCCTGGGATTATTTTCCGAATCCACGGTCCATTTTCTTGCGACTTTGACACCCCGAATCGAATGATTAAAGTAAACACAAATGTCGCTTGATAACGTCTTGTGAAGAGTTGAAGCATCTGAACACCGTTCTATTGAACTCAATGTACAAAATGATACTAGCGCTTTTGCGTAAATTTTAGTAATATAAATAAATCATAGCAAGTGGTGTTTGATTGGTTTCGCGGTACTTTGGTTGATGAAACACGGTTACGCTTGCGATGATTTCGATTAGACTTGGTTGAAGGATGCTAACTTATCTCAAAACTGTTTACTTATATTTTTGATTAACTGGTTAATCGCCGCGATGAATTGTTTGATGTTATCATCGACTTTTTTACTAATATTTTTGAGTTCCATACTTTGTTGGATTTTTTTAAATTTACATGGTTTGTTGGATAATAGGCTGCATATTCGGTATTACGTCAGGTTCTGCCTTAAACAGTTTCATGCTATTCCTCTAAAAGATATAGCGTGGAAAAAGGGATGTAGTTGCAAAAATAAAAAATAAAAAATCAGCCGAAAGTTAAAAAGAATTGGTTGGTCATTGTATCAAATGAGGAACACTTTAAGACTTCCAAAGGTTGTAAATTTGAGAGCAGTGGTAGACAACCATGACATCATGAAGACGCCTCTAAGCTCGAAAACCTTTTGAGGCGTTTCATTCCAAAATCCATGGTTCATAGAGAAGCAAGGTCTTGAGAAAAGCCTTCACAAAAATTTCGACTTCCAATCTCCTCATCGCTCCAGGCCTTAAAGTTCAATTTAGGGACTGTTCCAATAACTTTACCGTGTAAGGTCGGATGAAAGTCCTTTCCAAAAAACTTGAAATAGCTAAGACCCGACGACCTTTTCTAGCTCCAACCCAACAATTTTACGTTATTTACATAATATTTCGTCTCACGACATAACTTGACGAACATTATTCCTAAAACTCACTTCGTCCATGGCAACCGTTCTCCAATTTCTCGGACACCCCACATTCGCCAGATCACGCTCCACTTGGTCTAACCACCTCGCTCGTTGCGCCCCTGCTTGTCTTGTTCCTACCGGATTCGTAGCGAACACCTGTTTTGCAGGACAGTCGTCCGGCATTCTCGCAACATGTCCCACCCAGCGTATCCGGCCAGCCTTCACCACCTTCTGGATACTGGGTTCGCCGCAGAGTCACGCGAGCTCGTGGTTTATCCTTCGCCTCCACACTCCGTTCTCCTGCACGCCGCCAAAGATGGTTCTTAACACTCGTCGCTCGAATACTGCGAGTGTACGCAGGTCCTCTTCGAGCAATATCCATGTCTCGTGCCCATAGAGTACAACCGGTCTAATGAGCGTCATGTACAGGTTACACTTCGTACAAGGACTAAATCTTCTCGACCGCAGTTGCTTGTGGAGTCCATAGTAGACACGACTGCCGCTGGATCTAACGGCTGGTTTCATTGTCTGCGGTCCCAGTGAGCCGAGATATACAAAGTCTTCGACGGTTTTACGATGACCTCCTATGGCACCAGTCTGATGACGTCTAGGCTCTTGCCCCACTACCTTCCAATGGTTCCTTGTATGACAGACTTCCAGTGGCATGTAATACGACCATTTTACGTGGCTCCGGCTCGATGACCTTCCATGGCTCTTGTCCGATGGCCTTAACTAAATTCCAACTCGACGACCTTCCATAGCACCGGTCTGACGATCGCCCTAAGCTAAGAATCTACAACTTTTTCTTGTTTTAGCCCGATAGATTTCTGGTGGCTTCTGGTTTGAAAACCTTTTATTGACTTCATTTGGATGATGCCATGGCGTTGGTCCAAAGACGTTTCATGACCCTTGTATGAAGGTGGCCACCTAGCGCTTCTGGTATGACGACCTTTCAATAACTTCCGACCCGCCGAACTTGCAGCGGTACTTTACAAAGATCTTCCACTATCTTCTGACTATGTATACGTTGCTGCTAAGTCCCAAACTGACGCCATAATGCTGTTGGTTACTCAAGCTTACCAATAGCAACACTGGCAAACTTTCTCTCTCTCTCTCTCTCTCTCTCTCTCTCTCTCTCTCTCTCTCTCTCTCTCTCGATCTCGGATTTTTATTCCCAGGGGTCAAAGACTTCAATGACGCGTACTGCCTGGAGAGCCAGCATTGCAGCTTAGTTCGATCCATCCTTTAATACGCCCCGTGAGACATCATGGGCTGAGAAACCCAGACCTTCAACTGCATGTTTTTAAAGCTTAGTTCTTTTAGAAATGGGACATTTTCATTTGCTAATAGCTCGTTAACTAGTTATTGGATATTAAAAATTTTGACAGCATTTTGTTGCCTGTAAAAAATACTATTCGACCTATTTTTTTCAAAATTTAAACTTTACGCGTTTTTGAGATATGTACGATGCAAGAGAAAAAGAAAAAAATTATTTTGCACAGTTTCCTTTAAAATACGTCATTATCAAATTGATAGCTGAAAAACCCGTTGATTATTCAAAGAATTACTGAGTTTTTGTGGTGGATAAGTATGCAAACACTGTAAATAATGTCCACAAAGTTCAAATCAAGCATTGGAGTGAAGCACATGATCGGCAACAACGGTTAAGGGTCATCAAGGAAGTCAAGTCTCATACCAGCATTTTTAATTTTTAATAAACGAAAAACTAAGGGTAGATCGCTGAAATGTCCAAAACAATTTTCTCCGATAAGCTGATAGTGTTGCCTAGTGATGACTCATTGAAATCCAACCTCAAACATATATTTTTTGATAGTTCCAAAGCGCTTAAGCTGTAAAACCGGTACCGAAAAAAAAACGTACAAAAATGTGGTCAAAAATAATCAAATTTGTTCATTTCGGAACAACTGTATCCACTAAAATGCTTCCAGTTTCCAGTTTCCAGAGAAGTATTGGACCAAAAAGTATCAAAAATTGAAGAAGGAGGGTGAAGCCACCTAAAATATAGATTTTACGAAGTATAAGTTGGAGAAACTGATCGATACCATGACTGAAAAAAGTGTGCGCCGGCCAATGGGAGATACAAAGAATAAAGTAGAAATTTCTTTAACCAAAAACGGTAAATATTTTTTTTCAAATTTTTCCATAAAAAATCATAACATTACCTTATTTTTCTTCAAAGAAAGTATTTCGTTTAAACGAATGGTTTTTTAGATACAGGCATCCGTAACTGTCCCATTTCTAAAAGAACTAAGCTTTATTCGATTGAACAACTACAGAGCAAATAGTGCTTTCATCTATGTTATGCAAACGATCCACCACTTTTCCGAGCTCTTCGACTCTGTGACGCTTCGAGGAATGTTTTCCGAACAAAAGTTATTAGTGTATTGAGAAATCGTTAGTTAGATATAAATTTGGTATGTTGACTGAATAAACAAACAACCCTTCTAGAAGAGAGTAAGGAGTATACCATGGGTGGTCAAGAGCTTATTTTCAAGCTAGCGGGAAGCAGAAACTAAATTTCTTTTTAAAAATTTGGCATCATGGATCCGCTTGTGTTTGTTTTACAGTGTCAGACAATAGAATAGGACCACAGCTCAATCCAAAACAGAAAGTGACAAAACTTAAATTTGAGAAAAAAAAATCCATTTAAATGCATCAAACCATTTACAAATTGTAAATTCCATTCTTCGTAGAAATTATAATCATCCGTAGTTATAACAATTGTCCTTTATTTAAAAATGCGTTTTAAGCTTACTTACTGACTAAAATAACGCGACTTAAAAAAGGACCGCTTTAGAATTCATGGTAAAAAAAAAAGGAAATTCATACCGTGATCGATTTGCAGGGTTAGTACTTGGTGGTATAACCCTTATTACGCATCACTTCTCGCACCCGGTTCGGCACCGACTCCACCAGCTTTTGGTACGTTCTCACCGGGATAGCTTACCACACCGCCTGGATTCTCTCCCACAGCTGCTGCTTGTTTTTTGATTTTTCGGTGTACACCTTACGTTTAACTATTTCCCATAGGTTCTCTATGGGATTGAGATCAGGGGACTGTGCTGGCCACTCCATAACGTCTACCTTATTATCCTGGAACCACTTTTTAACCGTTTTAGTGGTATGTTTGGGGTCGTTGTCCTGCTCGAACTGCCACTTTAGGGGCATCTCCCACTCGACGTGTGGCAGCATTACTTCCCGAAGTATCTGGGCGTAGAGATGCTGGTCCATAATCCGGTCGATCCAGTTCAAGGGACCCACCCCGTACCAAGAAAAGCACCCCCACACCATGATGCTACCTCCTCCATGTTTGAATGTTTTATTTGTATACTGGGGCATATACGCAGAGCCGAGTGGGCGATGGACCCAACTCTTTCCGTCCGAGCCGATGAGGTTCACTTTGGTCTCATCCGATCACAGCACATTTCTCCATAGTTTCTCCTTTTCCGGACCGACCCAATCGAAATGGTCCTTCGCATACTTCAGCCGCGCCTTCAAGTGCTTCGGCGTCAGCATCGGCACCTTCCGGGGACTTTTTCCTCCAAGTCCCTTCTCCGCCAACCGTCGCTGAACCGTCCGGGAACTCACAGATAAGTTTAGCTCGTCTCTGATCTGCTTGGACGCTTTGAAAGGGTCCTTTTGCGAGGCCCGTTTGATTGCCGAATCATCATTCGGCGTCGTTTTGCGGGGGCGGCCGGTCAGTTCCCGTTTGCCGGTGCTGTGAAGCACGTTGAAAACGAAAGTTTTCGACCTTCTTAAGTAGTTGGCAATCTCGCGTTGGCTTTTGACAGCCTTGTACAGATTCCGGATGATCGCTCGCTGGACCTCCGTGCAGTGCTGTGCCCGACCCATCGCTTTTTCGCTGAAAACAGAGTAGGAGGAAGGAAATCTTTATTTTTTGTTTGTTTTCATGATTTACATGATTAATTTTATGGGAAATACTTACCAGGACACGAAAATGGACACACAACACCGAAAACAACACCTTTTTATTCAAATCTAGAGCGCTGAAAATGCCGGAACAGCCGAACCGATGTGCTGGTCTTATTTCATGACGCGACTTTTTTCACCCTCTGACAGCTTTCTGGTCGAGTAGAACAAACGGGTTGCTTTGATTGCAACAAACGTGCAGTATACAAAGTTGGCATACTACAATAAGTGCTGGCCGCTAGGTGTCGCATATTATTATATTTGAATTGGCAGTTTAAAGGTGATTTGAATATTTTGCATTAGAGCGGTCCTATTCTATTGTCCGACACTGTATGCACATTGAAAGTAAAAATATTTGCATACATTCGAGAATCTTCAGTAGTCAAAACCCATTATCCCCGTGGGCCAAAAAGTTTAGGATGGGACCTTAGAAAACTCCGGCCCGTTCGTCTTCCATAGCTTTTACCCACCGACCTTACGAACAATACTTACATGGCTTGCTGCTTTTTTTTTAAACGAACACAAACACACACAGGATCTCAATGAAACTTGATGTTTCCTCGAAGAGATTCCTTTTTTACTTAACTTTAGGTGTACAACTTTCTAAGATATGATGGCTAGCATCTTACAAACGCTAAAACCACCAACCCACAGAAAGTGTACTATGTATGCCGTAACCGGGATTCGATCTCATGTCATTTGGCTTAGAAGACTTGGAGGCTATCTTCTATACCACGGGCTGCGGCCGGTTATTTGTCTACAATTTAGGTGACTAATTGCCTTCTTGAATCTTAGACCATACCAACAAGTTGTACACCGGAGTAACAGATTGTTTAAGAACCAATCAGTCGACGTTTACAAGGGTCAGGCAGATGGTAAATAAATAATAGCAAAATTTAATCTATTTGAAAAGATGATTTGTAATAATTCTTAAAGATTGTTGCTCTATTCTTTTGACTTTTTTTTATTTAATAAATTGCTTCAACGACAAACTGCTTTTCTGAGTTCATCTCAATAAGCGCCCTGTTGTTGCCTGAATAATCCCTGATACTGTTTATCAAGCAGTCGATCAAAAACTGTCGATGGACAGTACTTGTTGAGTTTTGATCTTGCATGAATAAGCTTGCAAACCAATTTGCTATTACCCCATACATCGTTGGTAGTCGTCAGTTGATAATTTTTCACTTTCTGATCTTCCTGGTCTGGAGCAGCAACGTATTCGGGATTTGTTGATATGTCATTGCCGCTTGGAGTGCTCTGGGGTTCCATCTGGGATAACTTGTTTAGAAGGGTTCTTCCACCCATTCCAGGCATATTCCAATTTCCTTGCACCTGCCCTGTTCCATAGTTGATAGATGGACTGTTTTCTTGGTGACTTGCAACTGCGATTTTTTGCGGGTTAGCAGGTGGAGGTGGCGGATATACTGGAGGCGTGTTTGGAAGGGTTCTTCCACCCAATCCAGGGATATTCCAATTTCCTTGCACCTGTCCTGTTCCATAGTTGATCGATGGACTGTTTTCTTGGTGACTTTGAACTGAGATTTTTTGCGAGTTAACAGGTGGAGGTGGCGGATATCCTGGTAATCCAGGAACACCTCCGGCATTTTGTTGCGCCGGGTTGCCAGCATTTATGAAGTAATTATAATCCGCATTGCTGATCTGATCTTGGCTTCCTGGGTGCGTTTGTTGAAACCACGGCCCGTTTCCTTGCGGTTCGGGTGCTCCGAAACGAATGATCACGGTAAAGATCAATTTCGCTAGATAACATCTCATCGTTAATCGTAGCATTCCGGTGCTGCTATGTCGAACTGTTTAACAGTTTTCGATTCCTGGTGAAATATATAACAGATTTCGACTGATATTCGATCCGTTTCATAGTACGTTAGGCAATACTGTACGGTTGCTTTTTCGATTGGATTCGTTGACGATTGAACCAAATCTATCGGAAACCGAATCCTCAAATGGAAAACGAAACCACCAGGTGATGGTGGTCCTTGATATAGTTAACCTTATTTTTTTCGAAGGATGAGTTCAAGTTTTAATAATTTAAGAAAAAAAAAAGCTGGGATCATCTCATACAGACGTTTTGAACGTGCTTGAAAAGCTTAGAGCACCTGCAACGGTTCAGGTGTAAATATTGGTTTTAAGTATACCAGTTTTAGCACAATTTAAAATTTTAGAATCGGCTAAAACACCCACTCCCCACCGGTGTAGGAGCAAATTTAAAACGGAAACACTTCCATTGCAGACACTCAATAATTGAGAAGAAAAAACCCATTTTATTGGAAAAATTGCATAAGTTTTGAGTTTCACGGTTGATTGTCTTAAAATTAATTCTACGAATATTCTTTTCGACAGAATAATTATTTCAACTATTCTATCAGGATTTCACTAATTTAAAATGACTACACAACGAGGAAAAAAGGTCAATTGAAACAATTCTTCAATTAATTCAATCAAATTGCTTTGAATCAATGGAATAAAGTTTTGTTAAAATGAAATGAAAAAGCAATTTTTTTTTCAAGTTATTGCTGACATTGATAAAGGAAACGAGAAATGTTTATCCCAAAGTCAAAGGAAATTTCCCTTTGATTTGTCGACATTTTTGTTTGACAAAAACTTGCTTCACTATTTGTAAATTTATGTATGGATACAGAAAAATAAATAAATAAAAATATTGACGAAAACTCCGAGCAATCCATATGAAACTAAAAATCTCTCAATATCTCAAATAAAACAAAAATTATAGAACAAACAATAAACATTTATTTTACCTCATCGAAAAAGTATTAAAATTTTCTTTTCGTTTATTTTTTTCAAATTTTAGAACGCTGACTGGATTCACTAATTCGTTGAGCCCAAATGAAAAGCTTTTTATTTAATGATATTAAATCGAGAATAATGTGCCATCTATTATTTCTACTTGATATGGTTTTTATTAACATCTATTCTCAATTTATGTTACGTATAGGGTGGTTGAAGCGAAAAAAAATTCAAATAATATCTCAAAAAGAAATTATTATCACACCCAATGTTACCCATACATGTGTGAAAGAAATCATTGTTGGCCAAAATTTTCTCACCGTGAACTAAATCGGTCTGTCGTATATTTTGAAATCCTGTTCCAAATTTGCATGAATTTGGAACAAAGGCGTATAACTGTTGGGAATTTTGAAACCGATAACTGTGCTAAAACAGCAATATACAACACCGGTGCCAGCCGAAATGTTTTAGCGTGGTCGAAAACCGTGTTTTGCATCTACCGTTGGGACAGCCCTTAAACGGATAAGCAACCTTCAGCATAAGTTCTATGTGTGTGTTTCAGGAACAATCTCTGACAACTTCCCTTTAAAACTTTCATTCACTCGAAAAGAAAAGGCAGGCCCGGAAGGTCGTGAAATCCGCACAGTTGACGAAACCCTCGGCTGGCATCAAGTGAAGACGTTGGCTCCGGTTCGCCAGCAGTTGAGATCTTTTATATCAACCCTATGCGACGGTAAACACTTACTTCACTCCGCTTTCATCTCGGATTTCTTTGTTGCAATTGGTGGCAATTGTAATACCGTATACGTTTATGCGCCAATTTTTGCACCAGGTCACAACAAGTTGTGCATTTTTTGCCGTCTTTTTGTTCGTTTAGGCGCTCAGTTTTACACCGGTGGTTCCCCAGTTTTGAACTGAACGTGGACGGTGGCACATCGAAGATTTTGTTAGTGTTGCGCATGTGCGTGTTAGTAAGTGAGGTAGCAATACACTGACGACGATTTGTATCCGTTTTCGTCGGGTTGAGTGCAAAACTGAGCGAGTGGAGCAAACAAATACGGTACCTATTGATTTCGAAACGAAATTCGAGCTATCCTCTTTCAAAGAAAGTATCATTCCTTATTCACATATACACTCAAAAATCAGACTCTGCTCCAATAATGAACTTCCTCGAGGAATTATCGGTATAAGAATCTATGCCGGACCGGTATCAAAAAGCTTTTCAATTATTGGCATTGTCCTCCCAGCGCAAACGCATTGCATATTTCTGAACGATACCAAATAAAACATAACCCATATCCTATCACAAGATAAAGCAGGATGGAAACAGTCAGCTAGCAACGATATTGTCGATTGATTACCGAGCGCTGAGTGTGTATGTAAACCGGCATTAGAAATAAAAACTATTCTTTGTTTCCAACCGACGGCAAAAAACCACCAGCCAAGATGAGCTGTGCGTGTGTATGTAAAGCGGCCAACAATAGGAAACAGTTTCTAGTTTCACATTACCCTCCCATTGTTGTTATCCCCCAAAGAGGATGAAAAAAATACACCGGCCAATGCAGTGCGTGTTTTGGTAATCGGCGCGGGGACTATGACAATAAACTTTCGTTTACTAACCGACTCAGATGGTGCACTGGGCAAGATATCGAACTGACAAGTCGAGATGAGATGTTGCAGTGAGTTCGATTCGCACTATTTTTTTTTATGAATTATCCAATAGGATGAACATCACATAAAATGTTTTTCTTGTTTCGCTTGAATGTAGTGGTCATGCACCATTTTGCTGGGAGCTCGAGTCTTCATGCCAGCAGTGCTTTTCCATCATATCATCTTTGGTACAGTATACTTTTCAATTCATTTTCGGTACAAAGATTTGCTGAATAGGCATTGGATTTTTGCAACGTAGACTGAACCTACATCTTATCATATTGTTTTTACGTATTTTTATAGTTTCTCCGTCGTCTCCACTTGGCTGACGCATGAATTTCGCGTAAGTTCTAAGTGGGTGAATTAAAATCCAACTTTGCTTTTTTCTTTAAGCGTGTTCGTGTACGTTACGGTTGAATTCTTATAAGGAAAATGATGGTTTTCAAACAGGTTTCTTTGTTTACTTGACTTTTTCTCGTTTCATATGAAAATTCAACTACTAATGAAAATACTTTCATTATCAGATCTGGTTGAATTCACTTCATGTCCAATCACTTGAATTGTAGGTCATGATCATGAAACAAAAATTCTTATAAGGGTGCGTTCACATGTTTTATTCATAGAAGATACGAGAAAATCCATTGGATAAAAGTTATGTAGTTTCTCACGTAGCCACGACGTGCAGATTATATTTCGTGTAATATTGCTTGAGAATCGCTGATACTCTTTGGCAGGCAGTCTGTCAAATATTCTAGGACTGCACGCTCTTTTTTTTAAACTCAAAATTAAGTAGTTTTGGCTCAAAACAGCACTTCGGTGGCTTCCCTCAACTTTGAGTTTGACTGGGCAATAGCAAAACTAAGTTCTGATAGGCATACTCAATACTAAGTTCGGCAGCCGAACTCGGATTTATCCTTTTTTTCGAGAGTAGCTGATTTTCAGAGAATTAAAGGATGATTAAAATTTGTTGTACCCGGATGTTGCGGTGGAAAGTTTTGACATTCCCGGTCAAAGAAAACTTCCGGATGTTACTTCCCACGGGAAGTAAACAACATCCGGAAGTTTCCGGACATTCCAAGCCGCTCACCATATGATGACAATGACGGACAGAATTTTACGCTGACACGGTGAACATGCATTCCATTATGAAGTTCCTTCATAGTCTTCCGGTAATTGTTCCGGAACGACATAATTTTGCGACGTGTTCGTTGGTTGCTGTTCCGGTTCGGACTGAACTCGCTAAGTGTTTTCAGTCCAACAAAGAGAGTTCAATTTTTAGTTCATAAGGTCGAACTCAGCTTTGATCCTTCGCCGAAGGAAAAAAAGGGATCAATTTTGAGTTCGCAGTTCGAACTCCGTTTTGATCCATCGCAAGGAGGAAAAAAGGGTACTTAACTTTAAGTTCATAGAATCGAACTATGTTTTGAACCTCGGCCATACTTAATTTTGAGTTTAAAAAAAAGAGCGTGTGGCAATACGACGGATGATGTCAATTGGTAGTGCATCACTTCCTGGTACAATTGCTTGAGGATTTGTTGAACTTCGAAAGCTGCTATATATTAATGATTCTGAGATGATGTCTGGCTTAGGACGGTTCTCTTGCTTTTTGGATAAGCCATTTGAAGGCCAGGTAAGTTCCAATTTCCTTGACTCTGCGATCCATGGGCGCTTGTGACAGGGCTGTTAGAGTGGCTGCTTTGGAGCGAAAATTGTTGATTGCCGCCACCAAAACCAGCTCCCCCATATGGAAAACCTCCAGAATTCGCTTGACCTGGATTGCCGGCATTGATGTTGTAACCAAATTGAGGATTGCTCAGCATATCTTGGCTCCCTTGATGTGATTCCGTGAACCACGGCCCGTTTCCTTGTGGCCTTGACTCTCCGAATCCAATAACGAGGAGAAGAACATATATCGCTTGATAACACATTACCACTGATCGCACTGATGTTGCTGTATTGGGAATAAAGTGAAAATTCTAGCGTAAGCCTTAAATTTTTACTGAAATATATACCCAATAGATTGCAAGTAACATTCGATCGGCTCCACAGTACTGTAATCGATGTTGCACGGCAAAGTTTTCAATTTTAATTAATCGTAATTAACGCTTTTAAGTTGTTTTACGAATCTTTTACGCGATTAACGCCATGAGATGAAAGGCATCGACTTGCAAAATTCACTCATGTCAAGGCCGGCAGATGAAAAAAAAAGATTTAATATTTCTTTAATCATTGTGCTTTGAGAATCATTAAACTAATTTAAGAAATCGAATCTTTAAAATCGGAACTAAAACGTAAAAATCATAACAGCTGAGGTGGCCACTAGAGTTTTTATTTCCCGGCCATTCTAGCGTTCCCGGGAATCGGGAAACCTTACGATGCTTTTCCCGGGAATTCTCGGGATCACGGGAAAAATTGAAAATGCAGATTTTAACGCTCTACTGCATACGATACCTTATATATACGGTATTTTTTAAATTTTTAAGTTTAGTTTTGTACACTCTTTTAATGCCTCAATAATTGTATTAGGAATTATAAATCCCAAGGCCCAAAAACAAAGTACTTTAACCGACAAACTTGACTGATACTTGAATATTTTGATATTCATTTTTTTTCTTATATTATAACAAAAAGTTCATGCAAGGATAACTAAGTTATATCACCCCTTGATAGCATTATATCAAGATTATATCTCAATCAGATAGGATTTAGACCACAAAAAATGCAAAAATTTAAGTTTAGCATAAAAGCTAGTTTGCAATGTTTGTCTTCTACATATTCACTTGTATGCAATGTTGGACTACCTCTTGACTTGTACTTAAACTTTCATGCGTTGTTTCCAACTTAAACAATTCTAGAAAAGTTTTGATATCAGCCAGAAGATTCGAACCTCGACCTGCAGGTTGAGAGGCGCGCACGCTGCCATAGAACCATGTCTGGTGCATTGGAATGAGACATTTTAACTTCCAATTTATGTTTTAGAAGCATTTGCTTGCCCGGCAGAAAAATCAATCTCATAAGAGATATCTTTTTTTCGGAACAACCGAAACGCAGATTTTGATATCAAAGCTATACCTGAATAAGTTAATAATATCTCGCTGATGACGTGGGCTTTTGTAACAATTTTGATATGCTCTCCTGATCAGGAGTCTAAGGGTGCGTTCACATGTTTTATTCATAGAAGATACGTGAAAATCCATTGGATAAAAGTGATTTAGTTTCTCACGTAGCCACGACGTGCAGATTATATTTCGTGTAATATTGCTTGAAAATCGCTATTTGTCAGGCAATCTGTCAAATATTCTTGGACTGGTAATACGACGGATGATGTCAATTGGTAGTGCAGTGCATCACTTCCTGGTCCAATTGCTGCTTGTTGAACTTCGAAAGCTGCAATACATTAATGATTCTGAGATGATGTCGGACTTAGGAGGCTTCTCTTGCTTTTTGGATAAGCCATTTGAAGGCCAGGTAAGTTCCAATTTCCTTGACTCTGCTGTCCATGGGCGCTTGTGACAGGGCTGTTACTGTGTTTGCTTTGGAGCGAAAATTGTTGATTGCCGCCACCAAAACCAGCTCCCCCATATGGAAAACCTCCAGAATTCGCTTGACCTGGATTGCCGGCATTGATGTTGTAACCAAATTGAGGATTGCTCAGCATATCTTGGCTCCCTTGGTGTGATTCCGTGAACCACGGCCCGTTTCCTTGTGGCCTTGGCTCTCCGAATCCAATGACGAGGAGAAGAACAAATATCGCTTGATAACACATTACCACTGATCGCACTGATGTTGCTGTATTGGGAATAAAGTGAAAATTCTAGCGTAGGCCTTAAATTTTTACTGAAATATATACCCAATAGATTGCAAGTAACATTCGATCGGCTCCACAGTACTGTAATCGATGTTGCACGGCAAAGTTTTCAATTTTAATTAATCATAATTGACGCTTTTAAGTTGTTTTTACGAATCTTTTACGCGATTAACGCCATGAGATGAAAGGCATCGATTTGCAGAATCCACTCATGTCAAGGCCGGCAGATGAAAAAAAAAAGGTTTAATATTTCTTTAATCATTGTGCTTTGAGAAACTTTAAACTAATTTAAGAAATCGAATCTTGAAAATTGGAACTAAAACGTAAATAGCATAACAGCTGAGGTGGCCACTAGAGTTCTTATTTCCCGGTCATTCTAGCGTTCCCGGGAATCGGGAAATCTTACGATCCTTTTCCCGGGAATTTTTAAATTTATAAGTAGTATTGCAAACTTTTTTTAATACCTCAATAATTTAATTAAGAATTATAAAACCCTAGACCCAAAAATAAAATACTTTAACCTACAAACTTGACTGATATTTGAATATTTTGGTATTCAATTTTTTCTTATCAAAATTAGATATAATTTAGTACTCGTAGGATGTTAAAATATCTCTAATTATAACAAAAAGTACTTGAAGGCATAACTAAGTTATATCACCTCTCGATAGCATTATACCAAGATTATATCTCAATCAGATAGGATTTAGACCACAAAAAATGCAAAAATTTAAGTCTTGCATAAAAGCTTGTTTGCAATGTTTGTCTTCTACATATTCACTTGTATGAAATGTTGGACTACCTGTCTTGTACTCAAACTTTCATGCGTTGTTTCCAACTTAAAGGGTGATATGGTCAACATTTGGTCAATATCAACTTGACGTATTTCTTTCAATTTTGCATTTAAAAAACCTGAACAGCCCTCATTTTGAAGGTTGTTGCTCCTATTTTGATTTTTGAATTCACTCTTCAGTTGTCAAAATGCCGTCCAAGGAAGAAGAGCAGCGTATCAAAATTTTGCTCGCGCATCGCGAAAATCCGAGCTACTCGCACGCAAAGCTGGTAAAATCGCTAAAAGTTGCCAAATCAACCGTTACAAATGTAATTAAAGCGTTTGGGGAACGTTTGTCGACAGCCAGGAAGTCTTGATCGGGGGAAATCGAAAACCGGAAGCCGCTGAGACGACAAAGAGAGTTGCCGGTAGTTTCAAGCGAAACCCTAACCTTTCTATCCGAGATGCCGCAAATTTGCTGGGTGTATCGTCTACAATCGTGCATCGAGCCAAAAAAACGAGCCGGACTATCGACTTACAAGAAGGTAGTGACTCCAAATCGCGATGATAAACGAAATACGACGGCCAAAGGGGCTGTACACGACGATGCTGACGAAGTTTGACTGCGTGGTAGTGGACGACGAAACCTACGTCAAAGCCGACTACAAGCAGCTTCCGGGACAGGAGTTTTATACGGCAAAAGGAAGGGGAAAGGTAGCAGATATTTTCAAGCACATGAAACTGTCAAAGTTCGCGAAGAAATATCTGGTTTCGCAAGCCATCTGTACCTGTGGCTTGAAAAGCAGCATTTTCATAGCTTCCGGGACTGTCAACCAAGAAATTTATGTGAAAGAGTGTTTGAATAAACGTCTGTTGCCTTTCCTGAAGAAACACGGTTGTTCCGTACTGTTTTGGCCGGATTTGGCATCTTGCCATTACGGTAAAAAGGCCATGGAGTGGTACGCCGCCAACAACGTGCAGGTGGTTCCCAAGGACAAGAACCCTCCCAAAACGCCAGAGCTCCGCCCAATTGAGAAATACTGGGCTATTGTCAAAGAAGAGAATCCATTGTGAACATGTGCCTAACACTTTCAAAACTACTTTTCAAAATGACTCGATAAGTGTTTTCCCGTTCAAGTTCTTCCCACTTTCTCATTCTTTATTTTTCGAAACCAAACTAGTCCTACTTTCTCTCTTCCTCTCTTGCAAGAGCCATGAAAAAGGATACGTTCTACGGACTACGTCCGTTAAACAAAATGATATTTCCAACTCATACAACGGAAAGATTATGCACTCAAAGAAATATTAATTCAAAAAATATTTCATTAAATATATATTTTTAAATTTATTTATTTATCGTTAATTAATTTTATCATTATTTCCTCTTTCAACCTCTTTTTTTTCTATACCTAATATTGCTTGAAAAATTGCAGATACACTTCGTGGAGCAGTCTGTCAAATATAATGGGCGGGCAATATTTGTTAAGTTGGAGTTTGTTGAACTCCGTAAGCTGTAGCACATTTATGGTTCCGAGATGATGTCGGACTTAGGAGGCTTCTCTTGCCTTTTTGATTAACCACCCATCTGAAAATTAGGAAAGTTCCAATTTCCTTGACTTTGCATTCCATTAACGTTTGAGACAGGGCTGTTAATATGCTGGCCTTGGATCGAAACTTGTTGACTGCCACAACAATAACCTCCACAACAATAACCAACACAACAATAACCACTTCTAAGATATGATGAATAACCTCCAGACCTCATTTGACCTGGATTGCCAGCATAACCACTTCTAAGATATGATGAATAACCTCCAGACCTCATTTGCCCTGGATTGCCAGCATTTATGTCGTAAAAATATTCCGGATTGCTGACCATATCTTGGCTCCCTGGATGTATACCCGTGAACCATTGCCCGAATCCTTGCTGTGGCCTTGGCGCTCCGAATCCAATGAAAAGAAATAGAACAAATATCATTTGATAACACATTACTTCTGATCGCAGCATATCGATGCTGCTATATTTAGGATTAAAGTGAACAATCTAGCGTAGGCCTTTAATTTCCACTAAAATTTATACCTAACAGATTTCAAGTAACATTCGATTGCCTACACAGTACTGTAATCGATGTTGGCACGGCAAAGTTTTCAATTTTCTAATTGTAATTATTGCCTTTGAAATTGCTTTACAAATATTTTACGTGATTAACGCCATAGGGATGAAAGGCATCAAATCGCAGAATCTACTCATGCCAAGGCTGGGTTATGGGGGTGGGTAATGGGAGTGGAGAGAGCCCTCGGAGATGAATAATTTTAACATTAATGTTAATCTAGTTAAGGAAATTAAAACTATAGATGATTTTTTTTATTAACGCTCGCTGGAAAATATTGATTGCGGGGGGAACAATTCCTTATTTATTTCTTCCAGCGAGAACAGGCAGGACCTGAAAGATGAGTTTAAGCGTTATTAAATGTAATTTTCAAATTGAAATTACTTGCCATTATTGTCTCATAACTTGAGACGACGGTGAAGATGGTTCCTACTTGGCTCGCACTTAATTGATGGCAACAAAAACAAACACTACGGTTGTGATTTCACACACTTTTTCCTTAATCAGCAAATTCGGTTATTGTGTAAATTTCGAACTTGCATTATGTGTGAAAATGACACTCGAGTTTGACAGCCCATATATTTGCTGATAATCTAGGTCAGGCAAATAAAAATTCGCTGCAGCATTTTTTTTTACTTTTAGACTTAAAAATGAACCCTTTTTGAAAAGATTTGTTATCGTTCATGATAAAAATTCGTGCCGGAACCAAACAAAATCAACAAAGCTATTGTTTCATAGATGAGGCATGCTCAGTTTGGTGAAACTTGTAAACGTATCAAATGCAAAACTCTCTCAAAGACTTAAAAAAAGTTTTAAGAATGATCATTCTAATGCAATAAAATTTTATACCTGCTCACTGGTCGGTGATTTAATCAGATCAGTTTAACATTTGAGCGCTTTTTTGTTTTTTTTTTATTCTGTTTCCCCCCCCTGGCTGATAATGTGTGAAACAATTTTGCAAAATGTGTGAAATGATTTATCAGTGCAACGGAAAGATTATGCACTCAAAAAATTGGGCTTGGGCCTGCTAAAAAGAATAAAGCCTGCTCTTCACTCTTACACAGATTTCCATAAGAATGACAGCTAATCGGAATGAAATTGGAGTGAAGGCTATAAGGATATATTGACAGTTTTACACGAACACCCCCTTAGCAGGAGGCCTCAGCCATAACCTCAAACCATGGGAGAACAGAATCGATTTTTGAGAAGGGCGCACGATAAACGCGTTTTTCCGGTACTCATATCGACAAATTCGCCCTGTGGAAAAACGATACACGGTGTTCGTGTTTTGATTTTTTTTTGCGTTCAGGGTTGCCAAGTGCATTGATATTTGGAAAATGATTATATTTTTTAATTGCATTGTTATTGCATTGTTATTGAAAAACCTTTTCATAAGTACTGAGAATTTGCAATATTCCCGTAGATTTCTAGAAAAAATTGAAATGCAATTAAATGCGTAGAAATTGATTGCAACATTTGTCTGAACGGAATAACAACTACCTGTATCGCACACTTAAACGATGTAGCGAATTATGTGGATTTGTTTATAATAATCAGAGCATGCAGGAGATTATTTTCAAAGTCAACATAGACGGGCTTTCATTAAATTACTTTTTTTGTAACAGTTAATGATTTGGCATTCGTTTAGAAGATAGAAACAAATTTTGAATCTATCAAGCAGTATATGAAAACATATTTCAGATGTTTTAAATTCACCTTGAATATTCATTAAAAAAATATGGCTTATCATCATCGATTTTGGGACGCATCATAATGAATTCAAACGTTTAGCTGTTGACATTTAAAAAATAATCAAATAAATCAATTCAGAAATATTATAATTTGTTGAAATCATACAAATACTGATTTTAGTAACGCACCTAGCATCCCTGGTGAGGCCGCCAGCAAATCAAAGTTTGAGGTTATGGCTGAGGCCAATTTTTCGCCAATACTATCGTCCGTATATACCCTTATTGCTCTCTCTGTTTAACACACGAGAAATCGTATACCGGAATTGCGAGCGCGCCCATCGCCCATTGTTTTTACGACTTAAGGAATTATGCACTTAAAGAAATGTTTCAATTAAAATGATTAAATTTCCAGTATTTCTAGAGTTTATTTTGATTAGGTCGTATGAACCACATTGCGTGTTTCGAGCAAATCGCTGTTGAAATTTTGAAACACGTTTTTAATTCTAGTATTTCAAATAACTTCTAAGAGTTGTCTGTAAATTTGGTATGCGATGTGGAAATCTATGAAGAACACGGTAGTGTATTCGTTGTGACCATTAGTTTAGTTATATCCGTGAAGATGTTCTTACGACGTTTTGCATTAGCTACTAGGCGCATACGTCGTTATGTAAAAAACGTTCATTTCATCTTAACTCGATAGGATTTTTCTCAATTTTTGTTATTTCCATCGAAATTACTGGAAAACTTCTATTTAACTTCAAAGAAAGCAGAAATGTTACCTGAAAGTACAAAGATGATGACCGGAACTGGTACCCAAGTGAATATCGGAGTCGGTGCTGCTTGAGACTGTCCATCGGGAATAATGTTCGAGTCGACAAAACATTGCTGGCTGCTTGCTGATGTAATTCCGATGATCGTTCAAGAAGATTTATCCACACTGAACCCAAATTCACTCTTAAAATACACATGATTTTTCACTTAAAAACAAGGATCCAGTGATTTTCTTCCATTCAAGTGCGACATATACATTTCACTTGGCAGTCACTTAAATTTCAAGTGAATTCATCCACATTCACTTCAGTCGTCACTTGAATTTGAAGTGAGAAAAAATATTCACTTCCCCATCACTTGAATTTCAAGTGAATGTCAGGTTGTAATTGTGTTTATTTTCATGCAGAGTTAAAAATGGCAAATTTTAAAGATCAGCGTTAAAGCTTCGACTGGATTTGGATTTTCCCAATTCTTTAATAGACGATTTTGGCGGTAGTTTGTGTTAAACGTGATGTAAGAAAAAGTTATTTAAAAGTGTTATCATGTTTCAGCTTGTGGGTTGAACGGGACAGATTTTCTGGTTTGCAGCAGGGAAGATTGAGAAGTCGCACTATCCGCAGTAACCGATCTGCCTTGGGATTACGATGGAATTTTCCTTTCGCCATAAATTTATGGCGAAATTATATTTTATTTTAAAACGCGAGAGATAATTAACTAGAAACTTACTTAGAAACTCAGATAAATTTCACTCGAACGTCATAGTGTAATTCACTTGACCGGTCACTTAAGTGAATTCACTTGACCCATCACTTGAAATTCAAATGAAATTACGTATGGCGAGAATTTACTACAGATGTCACTTATTTTGGCTGCCTCCAGGCTTGCAATTTCTCTAACGAGAATCACCGACATGCTCGGTTTTCGATTCTCGGTAGAGATTCTCTGAAACGCACCGCAGATATTTTTAGCAGAACCTCTGTAGAGAATCTGTAAATCAACACGACAGAGCAAACACACACTACAGTGAAAAAATGTTTTCACCAAGGAGAACGACAGGGACGCCAGCTGGATTGGCTTGTTGCGTTTACCAACACATACGAAGCTGAACCACTCGCCTGAAACATTCATCGTTTGTTGATGCTGTTATTATGCACACCATCGTGTTTGTTTTTGTCTTTGCTTTTTCGTGGCTTGAACCAGAGTGCCTCCAGTAGGGTGGGTGCATACTGAGGAAAAGTAGGCAAGGGGTACTAAAAGTTTCTCATTGGTGGGGGGTGGAGACGGTGCGCTTTTTGACAGCGAATTGTTCGCCTACCATGCCTACGATTACGATTGCCTGTCACAAGGGTCACAAGATGGACGATTCCGTGCATTGGTATAAGAACACACCTAGCTTTACCCGCCTTGGCTTGAACCAGTCGGTCTTCTCGGTCTGTCGCACACCGGAGCTATGGGAATTAGGTTGATGTCATGCTGAAGCTACAAGCAACGCAACGCGTTCACACGACAAACCAGCTCTCATTTGATCTCCATGGAAAAAGCGCAGACCTGTCATACTGAGCGCTTTGTAAAGCGCGACAAATCCATGGAGATCAAATGAGAGCTGATTTGTCGTGTGAACGCGTTGCGTTGCTTGTAGCTTCAGCATGACATCAGCCTTAGGTGTATGTGGCTTTCGAAACCGAGGTGCGAATAATGTGTGGAGAGGAACAAAAAATCTCACTCAGGTGATTTGCAGCTATCGCACGGGGGTGTTTTTTTTCTCCGTTCTCCGTCTTTCTCGGTAAAGAATGGCATCTCTTGCTGCCTCTGTAAAAAAATATTAAGCTCAGATTTTTCCCAGCATAAATCAACCACTGACCACACTTACATGACACTTAGAACAAAAATTCAACCATTTTCTGTCAAATTTTTTGTTGTCAGATTTTGCAGGTTCGCAATACCGACGGCAGGGTGCGAACCTGAAAAATTTGGCAAAAAATGCCCTGTAGGAAAAATGGTCCTGTTTAGCCCGATTTTTTCGTAGAAATCGCGTGTTTTATTTTTAAAGTTGGGTGGCATCTCCTAACTGGGATAGTATTTCTTCAAATCGATCGATGCGCACTCTGGAATCGACATTGCGTACTGTTGGAAAAATTATCCAGAAAACGAAATCGAGTGTCCAGTCAGTATGGTCAGTGAATCAACATTCAATGAACTTACCTTAACATACTGTAGCCCTTTATTGTACCAACATTATTGATCACGATCTCCGACTTAATTTTTCAACTTTTGTACACCTCGACGTAAAACCATTTTTCCAACAGTACGCAATGTCGATTACAGAGTGCGCATCGATCGATTTGAAGAAATGATATCCCAGTTAGGAAATGCCACCCAACTTTAAAACAAAAACACGCAATTTCTACGATAAAATCGGGCTAAATTGGACCATTTTTCCTACAGGGCATTTTTTGTCAAATTTGTCAGGTTCGCCACCTGCCGCCGGTATTGCGAACCTGCAAAATCTGACAACAAAAAAATCGACAGAAAATGGTTGAAGTTTTGTTCTAAGTGTCATGTCAGTGTGGTCAGTGGTAAAACTACACGCAAAATATTTTTCACTCAAAAAGTAAGTGACATCTGTAGTAAATTCTCGCCATACGTAGTTTCATTTGAATTTTAAGTGATGGGTCAGGTGAATTCACTTAAGTGACCGGCAAGTGAATTACACTATGACATTCTAGTGACATTTATCTGAATTTCTAAGTAAGTTTCAAGTTAATTATCTTTCGCGTTTTTAAATAAAAGAACATTTATAGAACACCACTTCGATTTCAAGTACTTACATAACGCTTTCGCCATAAATTTATTGACTGGAAAATTCCATCGTAATCTCAAGGCAGATCGGTTACTGCGGATAGTGCGACTTCTAAATCTTCCCTGCTGCAAACCAGAAAATCTGTCCAGTCCAACCCACAAGCTGAAACATGATAACACCTTTTAATAACTTTTTCTTACATCACGTTTAACACAAACTACCGCAAAAATCGCCTATTAAAGAATTGGGAATATCCAAAACCAGCATAAGCTTTAAACGCTGCTCTTTAGAATTTGCCATTTTGAACTCTGAAAACAAACACAATTACAACCCGACATTCACTCGAAATTCAAGTGATGGGGAAGTGAATATTTTTTCTCACTCCAAATTCAAGTGACGACTGAAGTTAATGTGGATGAATTCACTTGAAATTTAAGTGACTGCCAAGTGAAATATATATGTCGCACTTGAATGGAAGAAAATCACTGGATCCTTGTTTTAAAGTGAAAAATCATGTGTATTTTAAGAGTGAATTTGGGTTCAGTGCAATACGTCGAACTGTTGTTTTGCGTCTTTTTGCATGCACACGCTCCTTTTTTTAAACTCAAAATTAAGTAGTTTTGGTTCAAAACAGCACTTCAGTGGCAGCCCTCAACTTTGAGTTTGACTGGGCAATCGCAAAACTAAGTTTTGCTAGGCATACTCAATACTAAGTTCGGCAGCCGAACTCAAATTTATCCTTTTTATTCGAGGGTTGTTAAAAAATTTTTTGTACCCGGATGTTGCTATTCCGGTACATTGCATTGCAATTACAGAACGGTGGAAAGTTTTGACACTTCCGGATGTTACTTCACAGGGGAAGTAAATAACATCCGGAAGTTTCTGGACATTCCAAGCCGCTCACCTTATGATGACAATGACGAACAGAATTTTACGCTGACACGGCGGACATTCCATTATGAAGTTCCTTTTTAGACTTCCGATAATTGTTCCGGAACGACGAAATTTTTAGTCGTGTTTTTTGGTTGCTGTTCCGGGTCGAAGTGAATTCGCTAAGTGTTTTCAGTCCAGCAAAAAGAGTTCAATTTTAAGTTCATAAGGTCGAACTCAGCTTTGATCCCTCACCGAAAGAAAAAAAAGGGATCGATTTTGAGTTTGCAGTTCGAACTCCGTTTTGAACCATCTCAAGGAGGAAAAAGGGTACTCAACTTTAAGTTCATAGAATCGAACAATGTTTTGAACCTCGGACGTACTTAATTTTGAGTTAAAACAAAGGAGCGTGCACAGCAATTTAGTGCGCTGCAAAAAGTCCACGGAAAATAAAAAAAATGGTTAAATTTACCTTTTTGCGAGATGATTTTTTTCCGCCCTTCTTTCGAGGTAAATTTTACCTTTTTTCATTCACCTAACGAAAAGGTAAATTCTACCTTTTTTGAATTCATCTAGGAAAATGGTAAATTTTATCTTTTTCGCATTCACCTTGCAAAATAGTAAACAATATCGTTTTCCCATTCACTGATTTAAAAGTTAAATGCCAGTTCGTTTGATTGGTTTCCTCAATACAAAATAAAACAAAATTCATTCAAAATTTGATATTTATTTTTAAAAAATCTGTACTTTCACCTTATATTAATATTTGGAACGTATTTCCGTTTCGAAAAAAATTGTTGAGGCAAGTCCTTTCTTTGCCAGGCTCGTGACAATTCGGCTTTCGCGTTCTCCCGAGCTTCCATGGCCGCTGAATCCTTCTGCATTGCGTTATCACATTCATGTCCTTCTTCGCTCTGTGGGCCGGTCTGAAACAAAAGCAAAGTTTTCAACGAGAACCATCACAACTAAATGATATCTAAGAAAACACTTACCATTTTGTTCCGATTTTCACATATTTGGCACGAAGCAAAACTTCCTTCCTGAACGACTTAACCTGAATAAACGGGTTTGGCAAACAGTTACTTTTTTTCGAAATGAATTGTACCATTTTGTTTAGCTCAATCCAGGTCAACTTCACCTCGCTACGAGGTAAGTTTTACCTTATTTGGGTTTACCTTTTTTTCTAGGTTAATTATACTTTTTTATTCAGCTCAATTCAGGTGAACTTCACCTCGCTACGAGGTAAGATTTACCTTTTTTCTCTAGGAATTGTACCTTTTTTTCCAACCTCGATTCAGGTAAATTTCATCGCGCTGTGAGGTGAGTTTCACCTCGAAAGGTAGAAGTTACCTTTTTGGCTTTCACGAGCGTCCACCTTGCTATCTCGGTAAATTTCACCTTTTTATTATTTTCCGTGTCGATAAAACCAAGCTACACTCAAAAATGAGAAAATGAGTCTTAAATTCAAATCATGTTAAAAAATTTATTTATTGATCAAATGAAACCGAGTTTAAACCTAACGTAAAAAACATTTTTTTCAATCGTTTGCAGCGAATAACTCGTATTTTGTTTATGACGGTTCATACGACTTAATCAAAACAAACTCTAGATTTCATAATATATTTTTTTTAATTCATTTATTTATCGTTAGTTTATTATATCATTATTTTCTCTTTCAACCTCTTTTGTTTTCTATACCTAATATGGCTTGAAAAATCGCAGATACACTTCGTCGAGCAGTCTGTCAGATATACTGGGCGGGCAATAATTATTAAGTTGGGGTTTGTTGAACTCCGTAAGCTGAAGTACATTAATGTTTCTGAGATGATGTCGGACTTAGCAGGCTTCTCTTGCCTTTTTGATTAACCACCCATCTGAAAATTAGGAAAGTACCAATTTCCTTGACTCTGCTGTCCATTGACGTTTGAGACAGGGCTGTTAACATGGCTGCTTTGGATCGAAACTTCTTGATTGCCACCACCACAACAATAGCCTCCACAACAAGAACCAACACAACAATAACCACTTCTAAGATATGATGAATAACCTCCAGACCTCATTTGACCTGGATTGCCAGCATTTATGTCGTAAAAATATTCCGGATTGCTGACCATATCTTGGCTCCCTGGATGTATATCCGTGAACCAGGGCCCGTATCCTTGCTGTGGCCTTGGCGCTCCGAATCCAATGACAAGAAAAAGACCGAATATCACTTGATAACACATTACTTCTGATCGCAGCATTTCGATGTTGCTATATTTGGGATTAAAGTGAAAAATCTAGCGTAGGCCTTTAATTTCTGCTGAAATTTATACCTAACAGATTGCAAGTTTCATTCGATTGCCTACACAGTACTGTAATCGATGTTGCACGGTAAAGTTTTCAATTTTTTAATTTTAATTATTGCTTTTGAAGTTGCTTTACAAATATTTTACGTGATTAACGCCATAGGGATGAAAGGCGTCAAATCGCAGAATCTCATGCCCAGGCTGGGTTATGGGGGTGGGTAATGGGAGTGGAGAGGGCCCTCGGAGATGAATAATTTTAACATTTATGTAAATCTAGCTAAGAAAATCAAAACTATAGAATAGATTTTTTTTTAAATTAAAACGTAAATAGCATAACAGCTGGCCCCCGTGTAATAATATTATTAAGTTCAGGAGCCCCTCCTAGAGTAAGCATTACATATTTCTTCCACCTGGTAAATCTGTGTATTTGATTTCGAATTTTTTAACAAAAATGCGGGAAAGTCTAAAGAATCGCTCGAAAAATGTTTAGCGGACCATCAGGGATGCTTTCCTCCGTGGTGTTTTTACGGAGCCGGAGAATTTCAACACCGCAGTATTATTGTCATTAACTCTCCTCCGGAGAGATTGTTAGTTTTTCACCACTCTCTATCTGCTATCGAAGTACTCGAGTGTCATATACACTAACCTAAACTCGCACCGCCACCAGATCCTCACATTGGAGCATAAATGTTTGCACCGTAGAGCTCCGTAGAGTGGCAAATTTCCTCACCGGCGAGAATCACCTGCGTTTTATTGTGACTTGGCTTTGCCGAACGTAAGGAAACCAGGAAGTTGAAAGCAATGTGCCATAAGACAGTATCCATTCCTTAGCCATTCTTACTGGGCGTTCGTAAATTAATCGTTTTGAGTGATGCATCTGTGGATCGATTTATTTTGGTAGATGTATAAAAACCATCCAAAGCATTTGATTTACATTCAAAAAATCACTTCGACCAAAAACATCATTTTATTGCTACGAGTAGATAGCAATTTACGAACGCCCGGTATAATAAGTAGTATAAAAATTAGTAATCTGATGAAAACGAAATCTATTTAAAAAAAAATCCATCGTTGCAACTGGAGACAATTGTCATCAAAGTGGAAAAATGTAATGTAAATGTATTAAATTAACAATATTACACTTCAATAATACAAATACTCATTTTCAACATGGATCAACAAAAATTGAAGTTTAAAACCCAACTTTTTTTCCATATTCTTTGAATTTTTTTCATGATTCATGACACATAAAATTGAACAATTCAATCAATAAGAAATGTTCCAGATTGCTCGAATTTATCCGGGACAAAACTTGAAAAAAGTTACCGGGAATAATGCAATAAGTTCATTCGGCCCGAACTTTTCAGAAAATTGTAATAATTAAAAAAAAAAGTTTTAACAAAATAAACATTTTTATTTGGCCTGGCTTCGACCAGACCGAACTGAACGCCATGAGAAAATTTTTAAACTGCAGATTTTGAAACTCATGTCATTCGTTTGCGAGACCAGAACAAGTAAATTTATTCACTGGGATGTGTTTCTTAGGTTATAAACTATTTGTTCTGGTTGAAAAGTTTCACAGATTTTGTCCAAGGATGAAAATATAAGTACATAAAACTTAAGTGTCTCGGAAAACTGCTGATGGCGTTCAGTTCGATCTGGTCGAATCTCGACCATTTCTAGAAATCTTTAATAAGATTTTGAGGTTATGTATTGGCTTTTCGGTCTTATCAGGTCAATTATAACACTTTTTACACTACCGATCCATATTACACATCGACGGCCTAACTGCAAAAGTAATCCGCGCACTTAAGACGGATTACCCGCATGTACGCATCGGCACCACACAAAAGCACACGATACGCAGCCTACTGCCTGTGGTCAAAGATCCGATATCGCCGATCGATCGCTCCAATGTGGTCTACCATATCCCATGCGCAGGCGCTCCCGAACGAGATGAAGAATGCTCCAAATGCTATGTTGGGCAGACCAGCTATAAACTACGGACTAGAATGTCGAAACATAAATGTGATGTCACCAAATTGAAACGCATATTAGCAACAGGGGCCACAGCGTCAAACCCCAGCATCCGGGAACTGCGGCAGTCAGCTGTTGTTGAACATTGTTTCGAACAGGAGCACATGTTTGACTTCGATAAAGCCACCGTCCTAGACAGTTCCAACAAACACCGTAGGCACCTAGAGGTACTCGAAATGTGCTACATACAAAGTACCCCGAATACCGTCAACATCCAGAGCGACACAGACGGGAGAGCAATCTCGCAAGCACTCATGGACGCCGGGTTCTGGCGGTAAAGAAAACGCTACGAAAACTCAAACAATAATAACAAACAGTGAGTCGAGTGATAGAAGTTTTGCCACGGACGTGTTCCAAAACGACGGAGTAGGCGCCGACGCCCTGGCCGATACCAGATTATTGGACACCTAAGTCACACGCAAGCTTTCCTCCTCACTTCCGACATGAAATGAGAGTTCAAATTCAAAATTTATAGCCAGAATCCCGACGATTGATGAACGCTGTAGGAGTGCATCTGCTTTGGACAATAACACGAATGTCCGAGTGAGTAATTAATGTTAATATTAATTATGAGAAAATATGTTTTATGCTCCTGTATTTAATTTTAGTTCCTTGATAAAGAATTAATATAATTCGAAACGTTGGATGAAGCACATATAAAAAGTGTTATAATTGACCTGATAAGACCGAAAAGCCAATACATAACCTCAAAATTATTCCCGGTCGAACAACAAATTTAATAAGATTTGAAAGCAATAGATTTGGATTGGTAAAACATTTCTTCTTCAGATAAACAAACTGTTTCTTCGTTGCTAGTCCTATTGGAACTGCCCCTTCAAGTATACTATCACTCGAAATACCCCTAAATGTAGACAATCACCTGCAATGTTTACGTGTTCAATAACTGGATCGATCGGTTTTCTCGGTGGTGTATTTTTTTTTTTTAACAATTCTTTATTTGAAACGGCTCAATCTCGGTGGTGTATGTGGTGAACATAAGAGCTCCCACTCTCACGCTCGTTGGTGTTGAATTCAATATAATCTCTCCGGTGGTGTTAGTTGAACATCTCCGTGGTGAAAATCGAAAAACCCGCACCGCGGAGATTCTCCATAGAGAAAATGCATCCCTGCGGACCATTTCCGAGTATCTTCTCCTGTTCCTTTAGAGAAATCCCCACGCCTGCTCTGCAGTAAACTGGATCCTTAGATTGCTGAAAGCACTCCCAAAAACGATTTCTGTTTAACACGCTCGTCGCTATGGGACCCATATACGGGTGACGGCTCTCTCACGCAAGATAGCCGCTCAGTTTTACCACGCGTTGTAAACGTGGAGCTCTCTCGCTTCACTTTCACGCTCGGAGATTTTTTTTTTGGGTGACGAACGTATTAATTTACTCCACTTTTCCCACTAACCATCCTTCCTTCATTCCTCATTGACTTCTAGGACGTGACCAGCTCCGTTATTGATCATTTCCAAAGGGAGAGCATGAGTTTTGTGCATTGTGAATGAACTGCTATTCCACCATTGGCCTCGATCAATCATGGAGTAGCAACCATCGGCGAGGTAGAACTTGTTCTGCTTTGGCACGCCAGAGATCATGGAATTTAAAGTGCGTAAGTTGAATGAAATTTAATCAAATATATTCTCTGAAGTTTTAAATAAATGATCATATCTAAGCACTTTAAGTTCAATGATTTAAGGTGGATATGAGTAGTCAACTAAGCTAAGATAAGCTAAGCTAAACTCAAATTTCCAATACTTCATTATATTTTTCAATTTATTTATTGATCGTTCATTTATTTTATCATTATTTTCTCTTCCAACCTCTCTTGTTCTCTTTACCAAATATTGCATGAAAAATCGCAGATACACTACGTTGAGCAGTCTGTCAAATGTATTGGGCGGGTAATAATTGTTAAGTTGGGGTTTGTTGAACTCCGTAAGCTGCAGCACACTAGCGGTTCTGAGATGATGTCGGGCTTAGGAGGCTTCTCTTGCCTTTTTGATTAACCACCCATCTGAAAATGAGGAAAGTACCAATTTCCTTGACTCTGATCTCCATTAACGCTTGAGACAGGGCTGCTAATATGCTGGCCTTGGATTGTTACTTGGTAATTGTTACAACAATAAACGCCACAACAATAACCAACACAACTATAACCACTTCTACTATATGATGAACGACCTCCAGAATTCATTGGCCTGGATTGCCAGCATTTATGTCGTAAAAATATTCCGGATTGCTGACCATATCTTGGCTCCATGGATGTATACCCGTGAACCAGGATCCGTATCCTTGCTGTGGCCTTGGTGCTCCGAATCCAATGACAAGAAAAATACCAAATATCACTTGATAACACATTACTTCTGATCGCAACATTTTGATGCTGCTGTATCTAGCGCAGGCTTTGAATTTTCACTAAAATATATACCTAATAGATTTCAATTAACATTTGATCGGCTTCACAGTTCTGTAATCAATGTTGCATGGTAAAGTTTTCCATTTTTTTAATCGTTATTATCGCTTTTGAATTTACTTTACAAATCTTTTATGCAATTAACGCAATACGGATGAAAGGCATTGACTCGCAGATTCTAGATTCATGTCAAGGCTAGGTTATAGGGGTGGGAAGGGGTCCCAGTGATTAAAAATTTTAACATTCATGTAATCTTTCTGCATTTTTTATTGTTCAAATGAAACCAAGTTTTTAACGAGTGATACGATAAATATTTGATCAAGGGAAAACGCATGTAAATCGGTGAAATCGTTTATTTAAAAAATCAAATTAAATTTCTTTTTCACGTTTAATTAGTATAAAATTCAGGAAAAATATTCAGTTAGGTTTCCGCTTTTCCAAATCCGAATTACCGGGCCTTACGCTTAACCCCTGCCATCAGATTTTGTACAGCCACCTTGCCCACCTTCTTCGCCGCAGAAAGCCAGTTTGCCTTGAACTGCTGCTCGTCCTTAGCAGTTTTTTTTGGTCTTTTTTAGGTTCCGCTTGACAATAACCCAGATTTCTCAATTGGGCGGAGCTCTGGCGTGTTGGGAGGGTTCTTGTCCTTGGGAACCACCAGCACGTTGTTGGAGGCGTACCACTCCATGGCCTTTTTACCGTAAGGGCAAGATGCCAAATCCGGCCAAAACAGTACGGAACAACCGTGTTTCTTCAGGAAAGGCAGCAGACATTTATTCAAACACTCTTTCACGTAAATTTCTTGGTTGACAGTCCCGGAAGCTATGAAAATGCTGCTTTTCAAGCCACAGGTACAGATGGCTTGCCAAACCAGATATTTCTTTGCGAACTTTGACAGTTTCATGTGCTTGAAAATATCTGCTACCTTTCCCCTTCCTTTTGCCGTATAAAACTCCTGTCCCGGAACCTGCTTGTAGTCGGCTTTGACGTAGGTTTCTTCGTCCATTACCACGCAGTGTTGCTGACTCTTTGTTTACTGTCTCATTCATGTTACCCTCATACTCCTCTAAACAATAATCTCATGATTTGAGCATCATAATATTCATCATAATAAATCCGACTCTCTTTAATAAGTTTACCGTTTAATAGTGTTGACGGTTGAGTATATTATTTAACAAAACAATCAAAAACGCATGAATAAATTTCAAATAGCATTATGCCACAAGAATACTTTTATACGATCATAACATACAGTATGTTTCGACACAAGAAAGGAAACTCATTATCGAAGTAATGCCTTTCGTAAATAAATAATTTTGCCTTAACTTATTTTTACCTTAGCCTAACATTGCCTGCTGCCGCCTCTGTCTCGACGCCCGTACATCGCTTGAAGACGATCAGCTGTTGTTACTCCAGACTCGGTCCTCCTTAAGCCTAGTCCACACTCGGCAACTTTACTGCGATTTCGGTTGCTTAGACTTTGTTTATGTTTTCATTTTTAACTAGACGAAGAGATGCATGTCTCAAGTCTCCCGACAAGTATGGGATACTTTCAGCAACCAGCATGTAAACATAAACAAGTCTCATCAACCGAAATCGCAGTTCATGTTGCCTAGTGTGGACTAGGCTTTAGTATAGACACTATAATTTCATATAGTCTGGCAAAGAGAATGACGGGAGCCAATCGAACTGTCATTCGCGGGAGCCAATCGAGCAAACTTTCTAAATATTGGAAAACCATGGTTGAAGTATTGTGATTCACAAAGCTTTTCTGGCATTTTGATAACATAAACTAAAGTTATTTAGCATAATTTCCACTATTTTTTCACCTATAGATCATAATATATTTTTCAAAAGTGATTTCGAGTTGAAGTGACAAAAATAGGAAGTGATTTACGAATTTGAAAAACTATTTTTTATTTTGCAACTGGAGAGAGTTATGAAGAGCTTGAACATTATCGTAGAATGCTCGATGGGCGATGGGCGCGCTCGCAATCCCGGTATACGATTTCTCGTGTGTTAAACAAAGAGAGCAATAGCCTTCACTCCAATTTCACTCCGATTAGCTGTCATTCTTATGGAAATCTGTGTAAGAGTAAAGAGCAGGCTTTATTCTTTTTAGCAGGCCCAATCCCAATTGGCTCCGCGCGAATGACAGTTCGATTGGCTCCCGTCATTCTCTTTGCCAGACTATATGAAATTATAGTGTCTATAGGCTTTAGCATGCGAAGATGGACGAACCAAAACAAAAAGCATAGACGAGCACGCAAGGCTGTGTTCGTATTTTCTTCTCCTTTCCACTTCAACACTGCTAGCGGGAACCAAAACAAACTGCGATGACGACATCTTGGAGGTGTGATGGTGTTTCTTCACTTCACTAGCACCCTGACGTGGTCCAAGACCAAATGTGTTGGCGATCCCGTGGGTGTGTTGGTTAGGATGCTTTCTTTTCTCACTGATCACGACGGATGGGGGTGATTATCGACTCACGTTATTTTCAACACAGGACGTTTTACACTTACGACCGATTACACTTCTTCCGCACGATAATCCACTCACGCGCATCACCAGCTGGCTTTCGGATGCGTAAACTTTCGTTTAATACAAACCGGTATTGGTCTCTTCCCTAAGGCTGATGTCATGCTGAAGCAACTAGCAACGCGACCTACAACGCAACGTTCACACGACTAACCAGCTCTCATTTGATCTCCATGGAAATCGCGCAGACCTGTCATACTGGTCGCTTTGTATAGCGCGACCAATCTGATGCCAATGTGTTTTGTAGCGCGACTAGTAGGAAATCCAATAGGAATATTGTTTTTTCTCGATTTGAAGCAGTGATTCCGGGTTTTAAGCACAATAGTACGAAGATCTGTCCGAACTTGTGATAATAAACTAAAATATATCTTAATCGGCGAGAAAATTTTCATGAATTCTTAGTTCCGGCAAAAAAAAACAAGGAATTTTGTCGGTTCAAATTTCGGCATTCTTGCAATCCGGGTCGTGATTTGATGAGTTTTTGATGGCTCCCGAAAGAAAGGAGAAGATTCAAAGCATTATTAGATGTAGAGAAGTGATGATTTGTAGGGAATTTCAAAGTGACAGGTCGCGCCAGCATGACATACCAATGCAATGCAACGCAATCTTATTGGAACGTTGCGTTGCGTTGCGTTGCTAGTTGCTTCAGCATGACATCAGCCTAATGGAACGGCAGTCGCGGTGTAACTGAACTTCGCTTGTCTTCCAATCAGGCCACAGTGCATGGATGCACGCACACTATATATTAGAATTCATCCGTGTAGTACACTAGCTGTGATTATTTACTTTGCTCCTGCTAATGAACACTCTGCTGCTGCTTCACGTTCGAACCCATACATAAGCCCTGGGGACAACACGTTGTGTTTATGAGGTGTTATTAATGAGATTTTTAAATACTACCTCTCGTGAGGGCTGGTTTATGCTTCTTTCGCAAATCCTATTGGATGACGTGAGCGTACTTCCAATTGGAACATGTTCAGCGCGATCCGTATACCTGGGTGGTTGATTTTATCATTAGGTGAGTTCAATTGTGAAAGAAGCGATATTACCTTTCTCAATTTCTGTAGCAGCGTTCCATATTGTTTTTACCATCTACATAATTGGAGTGTGTTTTACCATCTACTTGCAGTACGTAAAGTTTCCGTTGGGTTTACTTCACCAACTCGGCGTGCCTGAATGTTGATCCTTATTATTATGGTGAGTTCAATTTCGAATGAATTGATCTTACCTGTATTAATACATAAAGTGATTTTCTGCTATTTTCTCTCCAAGCACGTATGCGGAATTCCAGTTGGAATTTCTGCAGAGAATTGTGTGCCTGTATGATGGATTTCATCATTAAGGTGAGCTCAAGTTAGAAAGAACAGATCTTACCTTTCTTAATTAGTTGAACAGTCTTTTATCTCGAATCAAGCTAAATTCGTTTTCTGTCATGCATCTAAATTTCTCGTTTCCTTACATTGTGGTTACCGTCCTATCTGCTAGAGCCAATTCATGCTTTCACTCGCCTGCGAGTGTTCTTACGGATGGTTCCGAATGTAATGATACCTTAATCGCAACGGGTTAGAATTTCCTGAAGATTAAGTTGATCGTGTGATTAAACGATATAACCTTGGTTTCCATGAGCATTACCTTCATGAGCTGAATCACCCTGCTTACACGGAACCGAATAATGTTCACTTGAGAGCTTAGCGGAGGATCGGATAATCTAATCTGTTTTACGACGATCTAGCTACGAGATGTCGATCGAGTAGCGGGAACACGAGAAGTGAAATTGACCGGATGTGCTGCTACTACATTTGACAAGTCTCTTGATGTGTCAGGGCTGCTTCAAGAAGTTTAGGTAATGACAGTACAGGCAATACCCGATTTCTTGATCTGGTTAGATGGTTGGTTTTTAGCAAATTGTGTTTTTAGTACTTCACGATTTGATTTCACTCACTAAATGGTAATAGCAATCAAACTTCGTCAGCATCGCCGTGTACTGCCTCCGGGATCGCGCTTTGGCCGTCGTATTTTGTTCATCATCGCGATTTCGAGTCACTACCTTCTTGTAAGTCGATAGTCCGGCTCGTTTTTTGGCTCGATGCACGGTTGTAGAAGATACACCCAGCTTATTTGCGGCATCTCGGAGAGAGAGGTTAGGGTTTCGCTTGGAACTACCGGCAACTCTCTTTGTCGTCTCAGCGGCTTCCGGTTTTCGATTTCTCCCTCGTTCCCCAAACACTTTAATTACATTTGTAACGGTTGATTTGTCAACTTTTAGCGATTTTGCCAGCTATGCGTACGAGAAGCTAGGATTTTCGCGATGCGCTAGTAAAATTTTGATACGCTGCTCTTCTTCCTTGGACAGCATTTTGACAACTGCAGAGTGAATTCAAAACTCAAAATAGGAGCACATTCAACACACACACACCTTCAAAATGAGGGGTGTTCAGGTTTTTTAAATGCAAAATTGAAAGAAATACGTCAAGTTGATATTGACCAAATTTTGACCGTTTCACCCTTACCTAAAATTGAATTCATGTTTTCCTATCGTCAAAGGGTCAATACGACCTCATCGAAACTAACTCTCGAATGGTCAGTATTCATAGAATATTTCCTTAAATTAACTTAAATATTTCATAATGAACCTTTCATATTTTATACGAGAATTATTGAAATGTAAAAAAACACAAAGAAAGTTAAGAAACACCACATTGAACATTGAAAAACAAATGCTTACCTGAAATTCGCTGCAGCATTTTTGCAGCATTTTTTTTTAACTTTTCGACAAAAAGACTGAGCAGTAGGGTGGCCCAAAATTGTACTATGTCTGGGATTTCGGGGGCTCAAGCTTCAAATGATAGCTTATTTAGAATCGATATCGGGTACTGCTGGAAAAATTATCACACATGCTAAATCGATTGTATTTCTATTCTATTCTATTTTTATTTGTTTAAAGAGGATTTTAACCTTCGTGGTCATTCATTCTCTGTTCCAAATAATCCTAGAAATATTACTCGTACTCAAATACCATCCCATTCTAAATTTGGTTCCATTTACTTAAACACTTCTCCCCACTGGATACATTCATGGAAACATTGATCGTATCCTGATACCATCCCATGCCAATTTTGGTTCCCTTTGCTCGATTTGTTCTTCAGTTATACAAAAAATTGTTTAAAAGCCCCCTCCCCTCTCATATTCCCTGATTAGGATGAGGGAGGGGTCTCAAATAATCATTAGAACATTTCTCGTACACACATCCCGTCCCATGCCAAATTAGGTTCCATTTGCTTAAATAGTTTTTGAGTTATGTAAAAAACTATAATAGAGACTCTCTCCCTCCTTTTTATCTTCTTGGAAAGAGCGAGGGGTCTCATATAATCAAAGAAATCTTTTGGTATCCAAATACCTTCCCATGCCAAATTTGGTACCATTTGCTTGATCGGTTCTCGAGTTATACAAACATGATCCTTTTGTTTGGGAGACCCCCTCCCTCCTTCCAGTGAGAGGCAGGGGTCTCCAACTATTATAGGAACCTTCTCTGGCCTCTAATACCTGCCAAGTTTCAAGCAAATTCGTTTATTAGATTCCGAGTCAGCCAGACAGACAGAAAGACAGACAGACAGACAGACAGACAGACAGACAGACAGACAGACAGACAGACAGACAGACAGCCAGACTTCTGTGAATTTTTTGTTCGGATGAGATTCACTTTCGAAGCTTGTGCTCCTTTTATATATTACACCATCGATCGTCAATACGTGATTTGCGTAATCATAAGTTTCAACAATTGCTTATTCAAAAATTCAACATTTTTCTTTGCAAACTCAGTATATTTATTTTTTCTTTACACTGCGATAAAGAACACATTGAACAACATTGGAATATTCGAGAAAATCTTTTTCAACCGATGCATGTTTGCAAGTAGCTCAACTATCTCCCTTTTCTTGCTGGAACAATTTCTGATATTGTTCATCGAGCAGTCGATCAAAGACTCTGGACGGGCAATATTTGTTTAGTTTCGATCTCTTATTAATAAGCATGCAAACCACTTTGTTATTACCCCAAGCATCGATTGACGTTAACAGTTGATAGTTGTTCACTTCCTCATCCAATTGCGATGGAGTTTGTTGAGCCTCGGGAGCTGCAGCGTATTTAGGATTTGGAGCCATGAAACCGCCACTTGGATAACTCTGGGATTGATCGGATGGCTTAAGGAGGGTTCTCATGCCCATTTGAAGACCAGCTAAGTTCCAATTTCCTTGCTGCTGGTTTCCTCCGTTGTTTACAACAGGACTGTTAGAATGGTGGCTTTGGATCGACAATTGTTGCTTGCCAGGACCACCGCCACCATAACCCCCTCCACCATATGGTGGATAACCTCCAGAATTCACTTGATTTGGATTGCCGGCATTTATGCCGTAATTATATTCCGGATTACTGATCATATCTTGGCTGCCTGGATGTGTATTCGTGAACCACGGCCCGTTTCCTTGGGGCCGTGGCGCTCCGAATCCAACAACAAAAGTAAGAACCAGTATCGCTTGATAAAACATTTCTACTGACCGCAGCATTTCAATGCTACCGAACGGAAATCAAAGTGACAAATCCTTCGTGGGTCCCTAATGTCAGTGATATATATAATATATTCGATCAGCTTCACAGTACTTCAATCAATTTTGCTATATTACGCTTGCAATTTTTTTCGATTGGATATGTTCACGTTAACTTACTTATATCGCTTTTGAGTCAGGCAAATAAGCGAAACGACGCTGCAGCATGTCAAAAGTACTTGGAAGATTTGACTGTTGCGAGTTTCTCTGAAACCTACGAATACTCTGGTAGAAGATTGAAAATGATCTCTAACCCCGACTGTTGTCGACCATTTTGAATTAAATTACTGACTGCAATTGTATTGCCATGATGATAGCAGTCAGTGGTCGTTTTGAGCTTCAAGCATGTATCTTTTGGTTAAAATTTAGCACCCGCAAGCTTTCAGCACACAGTGGCTATTAGAGGTTAGAGGTGACAGTTTTATGAAAATGGATGATCACTTCTTTTAGCTGAGCTGTGATCACGATAAATTCAAAAGCTACTTCTTTTATGTTAACAGACCGTGGCAACAGCCTCACAAATAATTAAATAAGTATCCAACCTTTTAAAAACTTAGATTTTAACTTCTGACTACAGGTCGGTAGATTTGTGTCGATACCAAGCCGGCGTAGTAGAGCTTAAAATTTCCAACGGGTCAGATTGAAACAAAACCAGTTCTGTGTAGAACTAAATTTCAGGGGCAGGATTTCGTTGTTGTAGTAGCCCGTTTAACTCCTGTATGTACTGCATATGAGCCCATATATGACCTCGAAGTTTTTTTTCACACAATTATAAAATCTAATGAAAAAAAGTTTTGACAAATTTAAAATTTAAAACTTTTGAAAAAACATTTTTTTTTGCGTAAATTATTTAGTTCGAGGTCGTGGCCGCAGCCCGTGGCGTAGAGGACAGCCTTCAAGTCTTCTAAGCCAGCGGGTATGACATCGAATCCCGGTCATGGCATACATAGTACACTTTCTGTGGGTTGTGGTTTTAGCATTTGTAAGATGCTAGTCATCATATCCTCTAAAGATGAACGCTTAGAGTTAAGAAAAAGGAATCTCTTCGAGAAAACCTCAAGTTCCATTGAGATCCTGTATGGAAAAAAAGAAAGGAAAAAGGAAATCTAGATCACGAAAAGTCTTGGTTCGATTTTGGAGCGCTATCTTTAATTAGCTATTTGATTGAATATGTCATGGAGCAGTCGCTCGAAAACTCTAGTCGGACAGAATTTATTGAGCTGCGAGGTTTTGTTGATTAGCTGACAGACTGGCTTCTTAACGCCGTTATAGTCGGTGGTAAACACCAGTTGGTACTGTTTCACTTCCTGGTCCTCCAGCTCTCGCTGCCGAACTCCAGAGGCTGCCGTGTATTGGGGGTTTGGTGGCACGTAACCGCCGCTAAGTGGCTTTGCTGCATTCCATTTCAACCAGGAACGACTCCCGGTTTGCAGGGTTGGAGAGTCCAGTTGAGACTGCGATTGCAGATATAACCGCCGAAACGTTGAAGGAGGCAATGAGGAATGAGGAAGAGTTTGCAAAGAAGGGTTCAACTGAGGTTGCGATTGTGGATGGGACTGGGGTTGCGATTGAAGGTGCGATGGAGGTTGTGATTGTGGATTGGACTGGGGTTGCGATTGGGAATATGATAGAGGTTTTGATTGAGGATAGGACTGTGGTTGCGTCTGAGAAGAGGACTGGGGTTGCGGTTGAGGGTAGGTTTGGGGCTTGGATTGGGGATAGGGCTGTGGTTGCGACTGTGCATAGGACTGAGTTTGCGATGGAGGTTGTGATTGAGGATAGGGCTGGGGTTGCGACTGAGAAGAGGACTGAGGTTGTGGCAGAGGATAGGGCTGGGATTGCGATTTAGGATACGTCTGTGGCTGCGCTTGGGGATAGGACTGGGGTCGCGATTGTGGTTGATTACCATGCCATGGCATGACAGTGCCTGATACTTTATATTGATATTGTTTACTCATTGTTCCCACGCCTACAGCTCCCACGAATGGTCCATTTATATCTAGACGCACTGGCGTTGAATATCGGACAGCCCATGCACAGATGATAACTACTTGGAACCATACGAGCAACGATCGCTGCATTCCTGTGGCATTCGTTGAAGTCCTAATTGTTAACTGAGAGTAATAATCGATAAGGTCGAACGAGCAGACCTTGCTGTTTATTATATTTAGCTACGCCTTAAGATGTTTCCGATTAAGTTTTTAGTTTTCGAGTCAGCTGACCTTTTTTTAATGATATTGATATTGTTTACTCATTGTTCCCACGCCTACAGCTCCCACGAATGGTCCATTTATATCTAGACGCACTGGCGTTGAATATCGGACAGCCCATGCACAGATGATAACTACTTGGAACCATACGAGCAACGATCGCTGCATTCCTGTGGCATTCGTTGAAGTCCTAATTGTTAACTGAGAGTAATAATCGATAAGGTCGAACGAGCAGACCTTGCTGTTTATTATATTTAGCTACGCCTTAAGATGTTTCCGATTAAGTTTTTAGTTTTCGAGTCAGCTGACCTTTTTCTAATGCGTCAGGTGACAGAAGGCAGTTGAGTTGATCGGTGCCTTTTCGATCTTCTGGATGGCTATGATGATTTGATAATGATGTTCCTCCTATATAGTATTTGCGGATGTATGACGCTGTGCGAGATTGGTGAGCCTCGCCGGAGGTATGACCTGTGATTTCTGCCTTCCGGATTATGTCTCCAAATATGTTAAGTTTTAAATTTTACATCGTGGCACTGCAGGGGGTATGCTGGAAGGGCTTCACGATACGAACGTATCCAGATGGTCGTGCCAATGTGTGCCGGTTGAGAATCAAGTTCCGGTTCTTCAACATCAGCATCATCAACGTGCACAGTCTTCACCTCGCAAGTACCGGTGACGACAAAGGCGAATTCTATACACGCCGCTGGAGCGTGAATACAACCGCTGCCCTAAACATGATATCAAGATCGTCATCGGAGATTTTAACGCTCAGGTCGGCCAGGAGGAGGAATTCAAACCAACAATTGAAAGGCTCAGTGTGCACCAGCTGATCAACGAAAACGGCTTCAGACTAATAGATTTCGCCGCCTCTAAACGAATGGCCGTACGTAGTACCCTTTACCAGCACTGCTCTCCACACAAGTACACCTGGAGATCACCGTACCAAACGCAATCACAGCTCGACCACGTTTTGATAGACAGCCGGAGCTTCTTGGACTTCATCGACGTCAGATCCTGTCGAGGCGCCAACATCGAGTCAGACCATCTTCTGATGATGGTAATGATGCGCCCAAATCTCTACGTAGTGCCTGCCTCGGTTAAATGTCGCACGACTGAAGCAACCTGAGGTCACTGCAGACTACGCGCAATTGCTGGGAAGGATGGCATCGCAGCTTAAATCATCAAAATGGGCCCGGACAAGTTGGCCGAATGTCTCCACCGGTTGATGGTCCGGAAGAATAGCAACCAGAGGAGTGGAAGGAGGGGGTAATATTCCCCATCTACAAGAAGGGCGACAAGTTGGACTGAGGGAACTACCGAGCGATCACTGTCCAAATGCCGCCTTCAAAGACCAGTCCCGAATCCTACTCCGCCGTCTAACGCCACAAGCAAATGATGAAAGTCATCAGGCCGACTTCATGGAGGGACGGTCTACGACGGACCAGATCTTTACATTATGGAAAATCCTCCAAACATGCCGTGAATATCAAGTCCCCACGCACCATCTATTTATCGACTTCAACGCCGCATACGACACGATCGACCGTGACGAGCTATGGAAAATCATGGACACGAACGGCTTTTCCGGGAAGCTGACCAGACTGATCAAGACGACGATGGATGGAATCGTGCTTCCACAAGGCGATGATCGAGCTCGCGCGACTCTACGGCGTACCCAGTTTCCAGAAGGTGGTGGAGGCCGGCTGGATACGCTGGGCGGGACAGTCCTGCGCTACGAATCCGGTAGGAACGGGGCGTAACGAGCGAGGTGGTTAGACCAAGTGGAGCGTAATCTGGCGAATGTGGGATGCCCGAGAAATTGGAGGACGGTTGCCATGGACCGAGAGAATTTTAGGGATTGTGTTCGTCAAGTTAGGTCGTGAGATGGAATACTTTAAAAATAAAAAAAAATTAGATGTTTAGTTTCAAACAGGGTTCCGACTTCAACGAGATCCACCTCTGGAATCAAACAAAACAAGATTTCTATAGATCATAAGGGGTTTCGGCTGTTCATTTAGCATCGATTTCAAACGACTGAAAGTAGGGATGAATCATCTCAGAGGTCCCAAAGACATCCCGAATAAAAACGACTAAAAGGATCTCAATCTTAATGAGTCCTAAGGCTGGACCCGTTTGATGGTTCTTGAGACACATTTAGCTCGTGGGATACTTTTGCTCACCAGAGTGGAATAGTTTTCGATAGCTAATTAATTATAAGTTACAGGGATTATTTTATCTCCTTCCATTGTAGAGCGCTTTACGATCAATTCCGCTATTGAAACAGAAGAGAACTTGAGGCACTTCACGAGTCTCTATGCCTTTCAGTCTAATCCTGTTATATCACGTTGGACTGTTTGACGTCCGTCACAAAAGCACGGTCAAGTATCTGAGTACGATTGTCGAGTGTGACTTCATCAATCCTGCGATATACTGGAGCGGCTTGGAATACAGTTCTTTATAGTGATGCAGTGTAATCTGCGGAGACTAAAGGCTGTCTAATGTATCTTAGGAAGCAGCTTGAGTACTGGCAGGGGTCATGCTCATACCGAACACGTGGTTTAAAACTCCGAAGTGCATATAGCAGGAAAAAGGCATCTGATTGACAGATCTAGAGTGGCATCGGGCGGGTCATTTGATTCGGTGCAGGGATGTAGCAATAAAATTCTAGATAAGCGCGAGTCCAGGTTAAGTGAGTCTCGATTGGCATAAGGAGAAGTTGATTTGTTAGAGGAAAAGTCAGAGCCGTGAGCCGTCAAAAGGTTTTGTAGATTGTAGATGGCATCCAAATCGGTCATGCCGAATTTGAAACCGACCGTAAACCTACATTTTGTAGATAGCCCTGTGAAAAATTTCAGCTCAATCGGTCTTGAATTAAGGGGTGCCTCAAAGCGCTCAACGTTCGACTTTTTGACCCTCGAAAATCATCAAAGGAAGAAGGGCCAATGAAAATTGTAAAAATTGATTTTTTTTTTATTTCATTGCCAATGACTAAGAAATGCATAGTAAGTCAAAATCTGATGTTACCTTAAAAAAAATCTTTTTTCTGGCGCAGACACACACGACTTTTCGGTCCAAAGTTTTGTCCACAGGACCCAGAAGAAATCAGCTGTTGAAAAGTCATCCGAAATAGGCAGGGTTTTTTTTTTCAAAATCGTGCTTGGACATAATGGGACGCCCTATAGATACAATAGAATATAGAATCTAGAAAGTGTTCAAGAATATGGGCATGACACATTAGCGTGAGTTGTTATAACTCTTCACTTCACTTGGTCTAAGTCAAGATTCTCGTCGAAAGTTTGGATTTTGGCGGCTAGGTTCCGCCGCCACGAGCTTCTGGGCCTGCCTCTCCTTCTATGTCTCTCTAGATTCCGCAAGCGCCTGTCTGTAAATATCGTTCTCATCTCTTCGCAGCGTGTGCCCCATCACCACTTGCGTTCTCGAATCTCGATTTCTAGCAGTGATTGAATTTTGCTGAGCATGAATTGATCAACCTTCTCTCGCTCACTGCTTTACTCGGAAGCAAAGGTTGCTTTGAGGCAGCGAAAACGACAAAACCGATGATGCATACGCTCTCAATATGGCCCGCCTTCAAGAAGCAGTATACATTCGAGGCAGCGAATCCAAAAAACCAAACGAATGACTCTCACTCATCTCCTGTTACAACCTTGAGGGAACCGAATTCAAAAGGCAGAGCAAACCCGAGTCTCCTCGTTTGTGCCTGGATCGAATGCGTGAGGTTTTTCTGCTATTGCTATTATTGCACAGCAACCGCACACAGGCAGCTAGTTTTTTCGTTTCTTTTTCCTCCCCCCTCTTTGCACTATACGTTGCGGGCCGTGCAACGCAATAAGTTCGGTTGTTTTTGTTGTTGCCTCAACCTTTGCGGCGAGGTTGAAGATGTTCTCCTCAACGACAGCTATCGGCTGGAGTTATTCAAATTCAAGAACGTAAATGAGTATGTGTGCCTCGTCTTCTTTATGCATCATGTAGCAACCGAACGTTGAGAGAGTTCGTTCGGGGCAGCAAACGAATAGTGTCTCTCAGAGCAGATCCTCCTCATGGGGGGAGGTTTGAATGAATGTAAATGTATCGTCTCCTGTATAGCTATGCGAGGCCTCAAAGCGTGTATTTTGAATGCCTCTGATGAGAAAATTGGTGAGGATTTCAATCACTGATTTCTAGCGACCTTTGATGACACCGGTGATGTAGTTCCTCATTTAAGATCCAATGTGCACCAAGTTTCATACCCGTACAACATTACGGATTAGACCCTTGAGTTAAAGATTCGGATTTTCGTTCGTTGAGAGGTCTGGCGTGACCGCCAGATGTTTCGGAGACTCGCAAACGCATCTTGGGCTTTTCTGATCCGGGTTTCGATGTCTTTCTTGGTACCACCATCAGGCATAATCTGATTACCAAGATACTGGAAGCACTCCACTTCTCAACTTGTTGTCCAGCTACCACGAAATTGGAAGGATTTACTGTGTTGATTTCCATGAACTTGGTCTTTCAGACATAGACTTTCAAACCTGCTGCCTTGGAGCTCTCAGTGAGGTCGATTTTGTTCTGCATGTCTTGTTCTCTTTGGACGAGCAAAACAATATCGTCTGCCGGGTTAAGATCGTTTAGCTGCTCCATAGTTAAACGATTCCACGGCAATCCTCGGTCCTCTACATTCAATCGTCCAGATCTTATCCATTACGATGAGAAAAAGCAGTGGTTATAAAAAACACTCTTGTCACCCTCCAGCGGTTACCGGAATTGGATCGGACAAGACACTGTCGTGCAAGACATTACATGGAAATGCCTCGCACTGTGCTTCGATGAGATGGACTAGTTTCTCTGGGACTCCTCGTCGTCTAAGAGCAGCCCAGATGTTTTTGTGGTTAAGTCGGTCGAATGCTTTTTCGAAATCAATGAACACCAGCAGAAGAGAGTGCTGGAAATCATTGATTTAATCCAGTATAGTTCGTAGCGTTGTGATGTGGTCCACACATGATTGTCTGGATCGGAATCGAGCTTGTTGCCGTCGGAGGGTATCGTCAATTTTCTCATGGATCCTGTTCAGGATCACTTTGCAGGGTACCTTGAGGGTTGTACCTACAGATGAAACGTTATGCCTCGCCAGTTACCGCACTCTGTCAGGTCTCCTGTTTTTGCTACTTTTGGTCCACATAGCGCCACTGGCCGCAATTCCCACCCGGACCTTCAACAAAGGCTTCACTTAACCGTGTTCTACGTCTCAATTTCGAGACTCGATCTGAGACCAGACCTCTCCCCGTAGGTAAGACTGAAGGTCTGGGTTCCGCCTGTTTTTAGCACAAGGCTCTCTTTTCTGCCCGTCGTGGTCCGATCATATCTGCGAATCGGAGCTAAAACCAGCCAAAGCACCAATTCTGTAGAAGTTGGGAAAGAAGCATAAATCAGTTGTTGACTGTGGGAGTTTTTGTAATAAATAAAAATCAATCTATGCAACACCGTTTGTTCTTGTTTTTAGGGAGCAATGTTTTATTCGCTTAATTTCGAATTATTCGATAACAGCTGTTGCAAACTTTCGATTGTACTCATCGTCGAACAGTTGGTCCAACACTTTGTGGGAGCAGTACGGACTGAGTCCGGATTTTTTATTGATAAGTTCGCAGACCGTTTTGCGATTGCCTGCTAAGTCGGTGGTGAATAAAAGTCGATAGTTTTGAGCTGTCGGCACTTCCGCGTCTGCTTCTGGTGATTGATTAAAAAGTTTCAATAGCGTGCGAACCTGTTGAGGCGGTCCCTGAGGAGGAAACTGGGGAAACTGAGGGAACTGAGGATACTGACGAGGCTCAGGAACCCCGAACTGCTTATTGTTCACAAAGGTAGGGCTCTGACTGTTTATCGTGCCAATATCATTGATATGGCTCCCAGGTTGATATCCCCATTCTTGACGTACGTTGGTAGCCACGATATGTTGTTCGCCAGGGTTCCCAGCAAAAAATGCGTTGCCCTGAGATGTTACTTTATTCATATTATTGTAATTCCATCCTTGTCCTCGCGTTTCAATTGGAAAGTTCAACAGCAAGCCCAATAACGCGTGAAAATACACGAACATGTTCCGCACCATTTCGTTACCGACGAATTCAAGCGACAATGAGAAATCTAAGAGAACCTGTTAGCCCAGACGATATATATAAACAATTAATAGGAGGCGAAATCATCACGGATTTCAGTAAATTTTTCTCAGTCACGCTTCCGATTCGCTCAACTGGAATTGAACATGTAGGGAAACGAGTATCACGCAGTTCTATGTGATATTTTATCAAGGTTACTTAGCGTATTCTCTTCAAAAGAATCCCATCGCCCCGAGGTAAATAATTTTGTTTCATTGGGTATAAGCTTAATAAATGATGTACCTATAATCAAAGAAAATCCCTGGTCTTTGGTGAATTCTGTCCTTGGAAGCAGGGAAGACGAAAGTAGTGGTAGTCGGCTATTATTTAAAACGAGTTCTTACGGTGTTGTCGAGGTGTGGTAGTACACTGTCGATTATTCGCAGTCTTACGCATAGTGTCCGCACCCGTCTGATTTGCAGGTCAAGGGCGGCTCGAACAGCGTCAGTTTCGCAGCGAGCATCTGAATTTATGAAATACGGCTCCCGCCAGCTAAGTCCAAGATTGTAGGACCGTTGCGGGATAGTGACCTTAGGCTAACAACCTACTGCTCCTGATACATGAATCGTTACGGAAACTGAGACAATAAATAACTCAATTGGAACTTCTTTTAACATGAAAACACGCGCTAGAATTGGTATTTGGAATGTTTTGACCCTTGCCCAGCCAGGTAAGCTGGTTCAACTTGCTAGAGAAGCTATCCGCCTCAAGCGAGAGATGTTCCGACTAAGCGAAGTCCGTTGTCCTAACAATGGAGAATACAAGACACAGTCCGGTCATAAACTGCTTTACTCCGGCATACGAGGAAAACACGCTCTATTAGGCCCGCAGGCACATGCGGCCCTCTTAAGATGGGAACCGATAAACGAAAGAATAATCATAAATTCAGAACACATGTTAGAAACTCTGCGTCAACTGACGTTGCCAATTTGCAAGAGAAAGAGCAATTTTACAGTCAATTGAACTGCGTGAAATTCCAAAGGGTGACATTCAATTCCACTTAGGCGACTTCAACGCAAAAATTGGCTCCGATAATCAGGACTTTGAGCGCGTCATGGCCTAGGACAGATGAGCGAAAACGGAGAGCTATTTGTAGAATTTTGTGGCAACAATAACATGGTGATCGGTGGATCGCTCTTCCCCATCGACCAGCACATAAGGTCACTTTGGTATCTCGAGAATAGAGCCGAAAATGGAGAGGGAGTCTTCTTGATGTCCGCAACAAACGAAGCGCAGACATTGCATCTGACCATCATCTCGTCCTTGGTGAGATACGACTGAGAGTAGCGAGTGTCATGGTACTCTCCGAAAAGTGTGGGAAAGAAGAAGTGAATCAATGTCGGATGAAACCTGGAGGATAGTCGATGATCGGAGAAAGACGAAAGCCGGAATTCAGTAGGCATATACCGGGTCAGCCAAAGCAGCCAACGATATGCTGAGCTGGAAAAAGGCAGTGAAACGAGCTTGTAGACGAGACTAAAAGAGCCTGGACTAACTCCCTATCCGAAGAGAAACAAAGAGAACTATCAAGCTAGAATTCTGTCACAACCACCCCAGATGGTTTACCCGCTTCCTCTTCCAGCAGGAAAAATCGTAGCTGAGTACGTGAGATCTTATACGCCTCACAATTCGTATGAGTCCAAATTAGGGGTTTACCGCATTCTAAGATCGCGTTGCTTTTGAATCGTGGTGTCATACGAGGCCCGAGACCTTCCTTTTGCTTGTTTAATCTACTCTATCTCCTTCTCTCCGTTCATCCTCTCTTCTGATCCGTTTCAGATCGAAGAAGCAATTGCTTAATGCACTCATTACCCGACAGAAACAGCTTCATGTAAAAGTTGACCTCTCCATACTTCCAATCTACCCAGACTGAAAGTCGCGATATTAGCCTATGCGTCCAACTTGCTTTGTTCGATGCGTCCCATTGCTCGTGCCACTTGACCATTGTAAAAGACACACGAGTACTACCCAGTGGCGATTTGGCTGTCAGATGTGCTTCTGCGGAATCCGCTCAGAATCTTCTCCAAAAAATCCAATCTTCATTCTGTAACCGATACATTACTGAGATTCAAACTCCACTTAAACCGAGACTCAAAATCTTGGGACTCTCCGAAGATGTTACCGAATCCAATCTTGTTGACATGTTGTTGAAGCACAACCAGATCCCTGACCCTGTAGTCATCAAGGTCATAAAAATCGCAAAACATGAAAGACCTAACGCACCGATATTTGCTGTTATCGAGCCCAACGTTACCACTTACAACCACCTACTTCACCTCAAGAAAATAAATTTAGGCTGGTCAAGATGCCGTGTGTTAAAACATATAGCCGTCAAACGGTGTTTCAACTGCTCGGAATTCAACCACGTATCTGATGATTGCACAAAACCTACTTGTTGCCCACGATGTGCTGAAAATCACGTCTTGTCAGAATGTTCTTCATCATTCGAAAAATGTATCAACTGCGAAAACGCGAATAGAAACCTCGGAAACAGCGACGTACCACTTGAAATTTCACACCCGGTTTGGAGCATAACTTGCCCGATGTTTCAAAAACAATTGAAGCGAACCAAGCAGCGTACCAATTATTCGACGTAGCAACGAATTCATCACAACCACAACACTTCTACAAGCCCACCGATGGTGACTTCATTCCACTTCTCTGAGCCAGTCGAGTTCCCTGGTCTCTCAGGTAAACGCTCTCAGAGTATATGTCCTGCCGAAGTTTTTCTAGATTCTACACACCAAATAAATGAGACAACTTTGCAGTCACCTCGCATCGCTCATACTCATCGCGTATGGCCAATAGAACCCCATCATCATCATGTGGCTTCCTCTGAAGCTTCCAATTATCATGCCGGATCACTCACACGCCGAGGTAGCTCACCAGTACTTTCCCCCTTACGTTCAACCGCACACAACGATGACGCGAAAGACTCTCCAACGGATTTCCTACAGACAACAAGCACACTGAACCTCTCTAAGCCAGTCGAAACTCCTGGTCTCCCAGGTAAAAGCTTGCAGAGTATATGTTCATCCGAAGCCTTTCCAGATCCTACACACCAATTAAATGAGATACCCTTGCAGATATCTCCGACTCTCCGCACGCCCTCGTCATCTGTTTCCAGTAAACAAGGCCCCTCTTGTTCTCTACTATCAATCTACTACCAGAATGTCCGTGGTCTCCGCACTAAGGCTAATGAATTCCTCATATCAACATACAATGACGACTACGACATCATCGTTCTTACTGAGACGTGGCTGAGTGACGAGTTCACTTCTAGGCTGTTATTTGGCGAACACTACTCCGTGTACCGATGTGATCGAGATCCGCTTACCACTGGGAAGAATCGTGGTGGTGGAACGCTCATAGCTATCTCAAACAAATGGCCCTCACAAAGAGTGTCAACACTAGCGCTTACCAACAACTTCGAACAAGTGTGGGCAAAGATAACTACGTCATCCAACTATATATTCGTTGGTGTTGTGTATCTCAGTCCAGACATTGCAAGGAACGAACAATTTATGAATGAGCATTTAGACCACACTGATGCAATTGTTGAGCAAATGCATCCTCGAGACATGATGTATTTGTTTGGTGATTATAATCAACCAAATTTAATCTGGACAAAACACACCAAAGGCTTTTCGAAACCGGATCCTACGCTATCTCAATTTTCGTCAGCTAGTTCTGCTCTTTTAGATAGAACAGCTTTATAGGATCGCAAACAAATTAATCCCGTTAGCAACCAGAACAGCCGTTTCCTCGATTTACTATTTGTGAATGAAACCGCACTAGGGAGCTCTTGTGTTCATAGAGCACCGAAAAGCATAACCAAAGATGATCAACACCATCCACCATTAGTTGTCCACGTTTCAGAAATTCAAATCGTTCCTTTCCAAGAACATTTCCATCAACGCTCTCTGATTTTTAAAAAGACCAATTTCGAATTACTGAACGTTTTACTTAGCGTAGTAGACTGGAACTACCTTGAAACCGCACCCACGATTGAGCACGCAGTCGACAAATTTACTGAAACAGTAAACCAATTGTTCAAAAACACAGTGCTACACCATCGACCTCTCCTGAAACCTCCTTGGACGAACAGTCGCTTCAAATACTTAAAAAGAACAAGAGCATCAACCCTCAAATATTTTAGCCAGCACAGGAATCCGTGCTCCAAGTTGGCATTCAACTCAGCCAGTAACGCGTATAGAAAGTATAATCGCTTTCTGTACTTGAAATACATTGCTCGCACTGAGAATAATCTTAAACGTAACCCGAAAAAATTCTGGTCATTTGTGAATGAAAAGCGAAATGAATGTGGCCTCCCGAAAAGCATGTTCCTGTCAGACGAAACCTGTGATTCACCTACTGACCAATGTGAACTTTTCTCAAAGCACTTTGCTAGTGTTTTCTCCGATTAAGTTATTGATGATCTACAAATCCAACAAGCGCTCAATAATGTACCTGAAGGTGCTGTGTCGATTGCTGTTCTCCAGTTCTTTCCCGCCGAAGTACGTTTGGCGATGTTGAAATTGAAAAGCTCTTGCACCCCTGGACCTGATGGCATCCCACCAATTATATTGAAACTCTGTGCTGATAATCTTTGTTTTCCTATAACGAAAATCTTGAATCGTTCGTTATCAAATTCTTTTTTCCCTTCACTATGGAAAGAGTCATGGATGTTCCCAACTTTTAAGAAAGGTGACAAACGGAATATTGAAAACTATAGAGGTGTCACCTCACTTTGCGCTGGCTCCAAATTGTTTGAAATTCTCATTTCAAATATTATTACGAGTAAAATGAGATCATATATATCGTTCAATCAGCATGGATTCGTCCCAGGCAGATCTATTACCACAAACCTCACTCTGTTTACCTCCTTCTGTCTAAGACACATAGAAGAAGGATACCAAATCGATACAGTTTATACGGATTTGAAGGCTGCATTCGATCGTGTAAACCACAAACTTCTACTGGCCAAACTTGGACACCTTGGATTGACAAGCGGATTAGTATTATGGCTCGAGTCTTATCTCACCCATCGCAGTGTGTCAGTGAAACTAGGACCCTTTGAATCGGCCAAATTCAGCAACTACTCTGGTGTCCCCCAAGGCAGTAACCTGGGTCCTCTACTGTTCTCCATCTTCTTTAATGACGTTTTGCTACACTTCCCGGAAAAATGCCTGCTCGGGTACGCAGATGACCTAAAATTGTTTCTTAAAATCAAAAATGCAAATGACTGCTACAGACTTCAAACATACGCCGACATGTTTGCTAAGTGGTGTAAGCTCAACTACCTTTCAATAAGCATATCTAAGTGCGCTATTGTATCCTTCTCACGGAAACTACGTCCTATTAGTTGGAATTTTGAAATTTTCAACACGCCGCTTGCTAGAGCAAATGTTTACAAGGACCTCGGGGTACTTCTGGATGAAAAGTTATCTTTCCGTGATCACTACTCACACGTGATAAGCAAAGCCAATAAGAATCTTGGATTCATCAAAAGGGTATCGAAAGACTTTAAAGACCCGTATTGCCTTAGATCATTATACTTTGCACTAGTAAGATCATCTCTCGAAACAGCTATGGTTGTCTGGTGCCCATCATCTGCTCTTTAGATAAATAGAATCGAAGCTGTCCAAAAACGCTTTTTGAAGTTCGCGCTGCGCCACCTGCCTTGGAGAAATCCCAATGAACTACCCGAATACACAGACCGATGCCACCTTCTTGGAATGGAAACATTGACGGCAAGGAGAATCACAGCTCGTGCGGTTTTTGTCAAAAAACTCCTTGATGGTGGAATCGACTGTCCGGATCTCCTGTCCTGCGTGAACATAAACGTCAGGCCACGTATCGTTCGTAACTCTGAATTCCTGCGGATCAACTTCCAGTGAACTAATTATGGCCAACAAGAACCCATCCGAGCTCTGTCTCTGGTTTTCAATTGGTTCTACGAGCTGTACGATTTTAATATTTCCACGGAAACCTTCAAATTAAGAATAAGGAACTCTGATCTACTGGTTAATTTTATGTTAAATAATAATATCTTTGCCAGTTAAAAAATGTAGATTTAAGTACTTCATGGAGACTAAATTGTCAGATAGATTGTTGTGAAATAAATGTAAAATGTAAATGTAAAATTGACGCTGCTCGATGAGCTTTACGCATTCCTTTAACAGCTCTTGCTTCGTAACACTCCTTATCCTCTGCCAAAGTGATGTCGATGGGAATAATACCCGCGATGACAAAATCAGCATCTGCTGAAATTTGTACTTTGTAATATGTCTATGTCGAAGTAATATTCTATGTCGTAGTTTCGACAGTGCTACGCTCGCAAGGAGACATCTCTTGCTACTCTTTGGACCATGGCAGTTCGCTATCATCCAGGCCAATGACGTTCGATGCACTTTCACAATAGCCCATCGAGCCATCGAGACCCAAACAACATGTACCCGGTATCCATTAATGACACAACTCAACGTCATGGATAAAATATCGGGTTTTAAATGAGTATATGCTGAAGGTGGTTTCGTTTACGAGTATTGAAGTGAAGCGCGATAACTCAAAGCTAAGCTTCCACTTTCAAAGACAAGAGAGTTAAGCCTTCCAATGATTTTTTTTAAAATTTCTTTGGCCAAAACTCCCTGATAGATTTAACCCTAGTCGTTAAGGAGAGGATTCACATTAAAATCTTGCTGATTAGATCTACTATAACCCATATTTTTGAAGAAAAAGTTTCCAAAAATAGGAAAAATGGTGGAATCAACGTTAGTGGTCACAATAGAAACTTCAGATTGTAGGAGGTATACGTAAGCTTGCCAGATTGCCCGGTTTTATCCGGGTTTGCCCGGATATTTGATTCAAAATTTCGAGAATGTCCGGTCCGGCCCGGTTGCCCTGATATCGTGAAAAAAGTCCGGATATTGCCCGGATTTTTTCACATTTTTCACAAAGAAACCAAAAAAAAATCAAAGTTTTTGAGTAAGTTTCAGCAAAATCGGTTAACGGTATGGAAATTTTCAACGGTTGTTTCAAATAATTTCGCTGATTTACTTTTATAAACCTTTAAATATTCAGGTGATCCAAAAAGTTTTTGGAAGTCTGCAATTACATTAAAAAAAAATTAATTTAATTTTTTCGCATTTTTTCTTTGCTTTTATATAAAATAACACCTTCATTTTGCCCGGTTTTTGGATTTGAAAAATTGAAATCCATGCCCGGATTTTGCCAGGTTTTTTTGAAAAATTGCCTGGAATTGCTAGGCCCGGATGGGAGTGGAAAAAAATCTGGCAACCTTAGGTATACGTGCACTATGTATATACCAATTGTGTCCATGGATCATAGCAAAAAAAGAAAATCAATTGTCAGTTTTTTTTTAAATATAATTCTGGCAAAACCGAAATACTCCAATCAGTGTTGAACAGTTAGATTGTAATGTTTGTCCAGTAGTCGTTCGAAGACCCTAGATGGGCAATATCGGTTAAGATGCGAGTTCGCTTCGATAGTTTTACAGACTAGTTTTGTGTTGCCCACAGCGTCGGTGGTAGCTACAAGCTGATACCGTTCCACTTCTTGGTCCTCTAGCTTTTGCTGATGGATCCCGGAAGCTGCTGTGTACTCGGGATTTGGTGGTATGTATCCACCGCTTGGTTGTTTCTTTTGCTTTGTAACTGGTTTGTGCGTGGATGCAGGTTTTTTAAGGGATCTCCATTGCGTCACAGTAGTATGCATAGTAGGACCGAGAAACTGATTAATGACCGTATTACCGTTCATATAGATTGGGCTCTGGTGTAGTAGCAGTTTTTGAAGGGCGATTTGTTGTCCTCCTAATCCAGATAGCGTTGAAAGAATCGTCTGGGTTAGCACAGAAGGGGAGAATTGAGAAGAATACGGTTGAACTTGCTGTGGAAATGGCGATGTAATTGACGTTTGAACTTGCATCGGGGTAAATGGTGCGGGTTGCGGCATAAAATATTTTGGAGACTGCGATGGTATATTAAATGTCATGCCTCCGTTTCCAATACCAAATAGATTCTGTTGTCCTATGATCAGCTGGTTTGGTCCTAGCTGCACTGGCGTTACCTGTTGGACAACCCAAGTAACGGTGATTATCGCTTGGCAACAACCAATTGCCCATCGCCGCATTCCGATGACCTTCCAAAAATACTGAAAGCTTCTGTTCTTCTCGTGCGCTTCGTTATGATAAAGTGAAACCTTTAAAGTTACCATGATGATTAGGCGACGCAAATGGATTGCGATTAATATCCAATCGACAATATGGCTTTCAGTTGTTATTTCACGGTTAGCTCTAGATTTTGCTCGAGTAAATTTGATAAATATCTGCGATTTGGTACAGTAACACGTTTGAATTGAATTTTTTAGCGCGTACTCATACGACCTCACCTTTCGACGACTTAGACCTGACCTCTACTCTTACGACTCAAGATCTTCGTGATGACTTGAGTTCCTGCCTTGCGTCCGGAGTGAATGTTCTCCCGATATAGCCAAAGCTGCACTCGTAGACTCGCGACGTATCCTCAAGATGCAATACGCAGTGCCTTGAAATTATACTGGTAGCATTAAACTCTACTCAATTGTGCATCCGACAATAACGCCTTATTCCACAGGTCTTGTTTAAGCGTTACCTCGTAACCTTGACTTGAGGGTCACAAATTTGGTAACTACGTGGTACTTGGTTTTTCCTGAATTTCTCTGTCTCTGTAGCATCTATGTCTGAAGTCTACTGAAGCATCTATGAGGCACGGTAGTGTCAGTTTACTAGTTTGAGAACAGGACTACAGTCCGTAGGTTTTTGACGGTTATTCGCGATCTTTGAGAAGCGTTGAACAATGTTTTCCCCGTTGCACACATGTTTTGCCATCCAGCAGCCATCAGCCTTGGGTTTTGGTGTGCAATTGTGTTTAAGAGTGATTATTACGAAGCATACAAACCCGAATAAGACGACAGCTTTTCACTATTAAAACATGATGTCTAAGCTGTCATAGGATATTTTTGTTAATTTAGTAATCAAATGTTTTTGGTACAGAACAGTTTCTGCGAGTATCTGCTCAAAGTTTGGATCCTATCGGGTCACGAAGACGAGGAAGCCCGCGAAATGTACGACGATTAGGACACAAGATGGATCATTTGGCTTGCTTTGCTGGTGGACTTTTCAACAATAAGTACTCGGAAAAGTACCTGGAGATTGGCGAAGGGTTGATCAATACCTGCCACGAGAGTTTCGTCAGGACGTAAACTCGGCTTGGGCCAGGAGCGTTCCGTTTCAACGACGGTGTCGAAGCTAAGGCACTCAAGTCCCAGGAGAAGTACTACATCCTGCGACCGGAGACCTTCGAGAGCTACTTTGTGATGTGGCGGTTGACGCACGACCAGTGCAGTGCAGGCCTTGGAGGAATTGGACGCCAAATGGCTTCAGCGGTTTGAAGAACGTTTACTTGACAGATCCTCAGAAGGATGACGTGCTGCAGAGTTTCTTCCTTGCCGAAACTCTTAAGGGACGAGGGACGAATCCAGTGTTTTTTGTAAAAAATAGGCCGAGAACCTTTACGTAGTGCTTTGATTGCATTGTTCCAGGCTATGAAACGGCAGATATGTTTTTCGTAAGTTGTCTAATGTACGTGTATATTTTTTTGCCTTTGCACTTGAAAGACACCTGAAGATCAGAAGTACCGAAAAACGGTCGTCAAACTACAGTGGCGGAACCTACCATGGTGAAGATCATTCAGATGCGTCCTGAAAGAATTTCTCGACGTGGTATCACTAAATTGGCGATAGATTTTAATATACCGGATCCAGATCGCCGTCGGATCTTGAAAGATGATCTGTAGACCAGGCCTTACAAGATTCTAAGGATTCAAGACCTTCATGTATAACAAAAAATAGAACGGGTTAAAAGAGGGAAGATTTTGAGAATATTTTGTTTTCTACCGATGAATTCATCGCCGTAAAGCGGTTCGTGAAAAAACAGAACTACAGATTGTGATTGCCAGAAAGATCACGAACCAATGCAAACGTATTAAAGGCCTATCGCAAACTGAAACGCGAAGCAGGAAGGATTGGGTTAATGATTATTACGTCCAAGACGAAGTACATGCTGACCTGCGGATCCGAGACCGACCGAGCCCGCTTGTCCAGTAATAACAAGGTCACGATCGACGGCGACGAGCTGGAGACAGTCGAAGACTTTGTCTATCTCGGCACACTGGTGACCGCAGACAATGACACCAGCCGTGAGATCCGGAGGCGAATTATCAGCGGAAGTCGTGCCTACTATGGACTCCACAAGCAACTGCGGTCGAGGAGACTTAGCCTTTGCACAAAGTGTGATCTGTATATGACGTTCATTAGACCGGTTGATCTCTATGGGCACGAGACATGGATTAGGAGGACTTGAGGAGGACCTGCGCACTATCGGAGTATTTGTGCGACGAGTGTTGAGAACCATCTTTGGCGGTGTGCAGGAGAACGGAATGTGGAGGCGAAGGATGAAACACGAGCTCGCACGACTCTACGGCGAACCCAATATCCAGAACGTGATGAAGGCTGGGGGGATACGCTGCAATAGGAACAAGACGAGCAGGAGCGCAACAAGCGGGGTGGTTAGAACAAGTGGAGCGTGATCTGATGAATGTGGGATGTCTGAGAAATTGGAGAACGGTTGCCATGGACCTAGTGAGTTTTAGGGATTATGTTCGTCAAGTTATGTCGTGAAACGGAATACCACGAAAATACGTGTTAAAGGCCACTAAGTAAAAGGTTGTACCTGTTCCTTCCTGGTGAAGAACAACCGAACACCCTGAGAGGTGAAGATCAATAAATTTTTTGTATATAGAATTGTTCTACGGCGTGTCCTTGAACTATGGACACGTCCCCATTTTGATTTAGGTTATGGATTTTAAGCAGGGCTTCGCATTGGCTCACGAAGGGGAGAAAACCCAATTTTTGTGTACACAATTTCAGGGTTAATCTCGAGCTCGGAGTGGCCGGTGAGTTCGCCTGGCCTGAACACTATGAACTTGGATGTCTAGGGTATATTGAAGCCCGATTCAAGGTTATTAGAACACAAGGTTCTCTTGGTTTGTCACTAAGTTGGCGAGGAGAGCGCGGTGAGGTTCAGTGAGTTTGTTTGTAAACATCGGTAAATTTATTTAAGCTTGAGGGCTTTGTTGGTTAACAAACTCTACGAACTCCTCAGTAGTACAATCAAAATGGTTGAATAGGGAATTTTACATATCGTTACACCTCCTATATATACACACCTTGGCCCGAATCTGCTCTACAAAACAAGACGGTTCGGAAGTTCTGAAGCGCCATCTAGCTAAACCTGGGATAAAAGTGGTAGTACTGTTGGCTTTTTAGAATATGCGCCTTGAGCTTTTGCAGCGAGTGGTTAAGCTCAAAAACTCAAAAAGTCGTATGGCACCAATGGATTTTGATAATATAATATGTTTTGAAGTAAATCTTATCAAATTTGAAATTAATTTTTAGTTTCATTCAATATAGCATTTCAATTACCGGATCCCGTATTTCTTTTTTTCCAAAACTCGGATTTTTGTCAACATAAAATAAAGAAGAATAAAACATAAGACCAAAACAACTAAGAATATTTGATATTTTTTCGACACGCACCATGCGCTAACAGAGGTTAGTAAGTACCTTTCCCATGTTTGAACAATCGATTGTACTGTTCATCGAGCAGCCGATCGAAGACTTTGGACGGGCAAGATTTGTCAAGCCCCACTCTTCTGTCAATGACCTTGCAAACGAGTTTGTTATTACCCACGGCATCGACGATCACCGATAGATGATAATGTTTTCCTTCCTGCTCTTCCAGGTGTTTCCGTTGCGCTGGAGTCAGTTTAGCAGCTGCAGCATTTGCTTTGTTCAGAAGAGATCTGTATAACCCAAACTTATTCATTGAAAAATTGGGAAAAACTAAATTCCCTTGAGACTGCGATCCTCCAACACTGCTAACGGGACTGTTAATGTGGTGGTTTTGAAGTGCAAATTGTTGCGATGCATCAATATTCCCAGGAAATATATACGCTGGGGGATTGGGGCAACACGATGGCATTGGTACCACATGCGTTACGCTTGGTACCACTTGCGTTACGCTTGGTTTGCTTGGTTTCTCATCATCATCATAGTCACAACATAAAAGATCCAACAAAGTATCGAAAAAAAAGGAATTGAGTTTTCCAAACTGGACGACGAAAGCGAAAATCAAGATCAATTTAAAACGCCAGATCATCATTTCTGATGTAGTCACTTTGAAAACTAAATTAAAAAACCCAGTAGTCGGTGAAATAAATACGGTATCTTGAGGGATATTCGATCGGCTTCACAGTATTTTAGCCAATTTTGTACGGTAACGCTTCGTTATTTTCGATTTCATTCGCAGCCGAATGAAATAGGAAACAATTTTTAATTTGGTTAACATGCTTCCGAAAATCAATCATTTTCACTGAGCCATGCTTGACTACATTCAGAGCCAAAAAATCAAAGCAGTCAAATTTTCCTTTTTCAACCAAATCATACAAACAATCATGCATGACAACGACGCTTCTGTATTTGAAACACTTTTGCGATACATGATGAGGTAAAAAAGGACGCAGACTATCAGTAACGAACGTTTCGATGCTGATTTCCTTCCCCTAACGACTTTCAACCTTTAGGATCATAACTGATATGTATCAGTTCTGAGCGATCTATGTAGGCTATCAGATGATTTTTTATTTTTCGTTTTGCCTAGAAGGACAAAATCATGACTAGGTAACCGCAATGAACTGTCCAGCATGTGCTACAGCTTTTTTGAACATGTGGTCCTGGTATTTATTCAGATTTTTCCTTTTGAAACATTAATGATCGTCTATCAATAACGAGCATTATCAACAATGATGCGAGGATAGACGTTCGGGAATGATTGAGGGAGCGACGTTCAAAATGTATCACCAAGTATGTCGATCACCGTCGATTAGCCACGTGACGAATAGCAACGGTAGCCTCCGGTGGGGCATGGTATATCTTCTTGTATCAAGTTAGTGTTGATTTTCGACATATATTCAATGGGTACTTTTACCACGTGCGTATCACAGCACTCGGAGGTAGCATCATTCTAGCTAGACACCATTCCTGATTGCTTTTCTTGAGCGATTTTCCGACCACTGTTGGTTAAACTCTTTTACTGATCTTCCAAAAGCTGTAGAGTTTATTGAAACGACACATCGTTTCAACACGCAAAAAGCGTAACACGCTTAAAGGTCCGAACAACGAGATACATTTGATGGTGGGCGATATTCGAAAGAATATTCGTGTCAAAGGCACCAGGAAACCAGTCCTTCGATTGATTAAGGACAAGGATAGATGCAAGGAAGTATGAACCTACCTGGATAAGACGGCATGAGAACGCTCATTGAGCTGACATCATATTAAGGCGAACTTGTTCAGAGCTATCCAAGCGGCGGTTACATGTTTCCGAATCTCAGGAGCTCAACAGACCCCAAAGCAACACAGGTTTCCAGTTTGTTGATCGGAAATCGAATCTCAACAAATATTGTCCGTCATTGCCTTTGAGCGACTGCTCGACTGACGGTATTTGATTATTTTAGCTAGAATAAAGCGTTAGTTAGAAGATTGTTGACACACGGTATTCCGATACAATCTTGCGTTAGAAGTCAATCCATGAGTCATTTGAAAGGTTACTACTTACTTATTTTCTAAAACGGAACCGTTTGTTATAGCGATTGCTAACATCGTTTTTTGCATCTTGTTATCGCGTGAAGGCAGAATGGGCATCTTTTTGGGAGTAGCACTAATAGCAATGAATTGAAAAAGGTCGTCGAATACGTCACTTTCCCGTATCGCGAACCATATTCAGCTGACTGACTATCGATTGTTATTCGGATTCTGGGAAAGTCAGTTGTGCTATCGATTACCAACATTCTATTCTTGCCTCTCATCGTTTTAAAATAAACGTTTGTCTATTTTTATTGTGTAAGCGAAATAATAAGAAGCAGAGTTGCGATCCGTTATCGTCATAAGAAGTGAAACTGTCAAAGTGAAGCCTTTTGGTCCGACACACTCATTAGATTGTTCCTCAAATGGTTTCCTCTTCGTGAGCGGGTCACTCATTCCCCGGTTGTGTGAAGCTGAAAGAATTTTACAATCAAGACTTCCCCAATCGCAATCAAACGATCGAAGACGAAAATGAACAGATTGTCGAAAGTCTGTGTTGACAGCTACAAAAATGACAAAAATGACAAAAATGACAAAAATGGCAAAAATGACAAAAATGACAAAAATGACAAAAATGACAAAAATGACAAAAATGACAAAAATGACAAAAATGACAAAAATGACAAAAATGACAAAAATGACAAAAATGACAAAAATGACAAAAATGACAAAAATGACAAAAATGACAAAAATGACAAAAATGACAAAAATGACAAAAATGACAAAAATGACAAAAATGACAAAAATGACAAAAATGACAAAAATGACAAAAATGACAAAAATGACAAAAATGACAAAAATGACAAAAATGACAAAAATGACAAAAATGACAAAAATGACAAAAATGATAAAAATGACAAAAATGACAAAATGACAAAAATGACAAAAATGACAAAAATGACAAAAATGACAAAAATACAAAAATGACAAAAATGACAAAAATGACAAAAATGACAAAAATGACAAAAATGACAAAAATGACAAAAATGACAAAAATGACAAAAATGACAAAAATGACAAAAATGACAAAAATGACAAAAATGACAAAAATGACAAAAATGACAAAAATGACAAAAATGACAAAAATGACAAAAATGACAAAAATGACAAAAATGACAAAAATGACAAAATGACAAAAATGACAAAAATGACAAAAATGACAAAAATGACAAAAATGACAAAAATGACAAAAATGACAAAAATGACAAAAATGACAAAAATGACAAAAATGACAAAAATGACAAAAATGACAAAAATGACAAAAATGACAAAAATGACAAAAATGACAAAAATGAAAAAAATGACAAAAATGACAAAAATGACAAAAATGACAAAAATGACAAAAATGACAAAAATGACAAAAATGACAAAAATGACAAAAATGACAAAAATGACAAAAATGACAAAAATGACAAAAATGACAAAAATGACAAAAATGACAAAAATGACAAAAATGACAAAAATGACAAAAATGACAAAAATGACAAAAATGACAAAAATGACAAAAATGACAAAAATGACAAAAATGACAAAAATGACAAAAATGACAAAAATGACAAAAATGACAAAAATGACAAAAATGACAAAAATGACAAAAATGACAAAAATGACAAAAATGACAAAAATGACAAAAATGACAAAAATGACAAAATGACAAAAATGACAAAAATGACAAAAATGACAAAAATGACAAAAATGACAAAAATGACAAAAATGACAAAACTGACAAAAATGACAAAAATGACAAAAATGACAAAAATGACAAAAATGACAAAAATGACAAAAATGACAAAAATGACAAAAATGACAAAAATGACAAAAATGACAAAAATGACAAAAATGACAAAAATGACAAAAACGACAAAAATGAAAAAAATGACAAAAATGACAAAAACGACAAAAACGACAAAATCGACAAAAATGACAAAAATGACAAAAATGACAAAAATGACAAAAATGACAAAAATGACAAAAATGACAAAAATGACAAAAATGACAAAAATGACAAAAATGACAAAAATGACAAAAATGACAAAAATGACAAAAATGACAAAAATGACAAAAATGACAAAAATGACAAAAATGACAAAAATGACAAAAATGACAAAAATGATTAAAATGACAAAATGACCAAAATGACAAAAAATACAAAAATTACAAAAGTGACAAAAATGGCAAAAATTACAACCATGACAAACATGACAAACATACAAAAATGATAAAAATGACAAAAATGACAAAATGCGACGTTTCAAAACATTTCATTTAAACGAACAACCGAAAAGTCATAAGCAACTTTCAAAACTGTTTTACTTAAAAATGGTTGAACTGCAAGCAGAAGTTTGTTTACATGCTTAAAAAGTGTTGTGCAATCAATTTTTTCGGATTAGTTTTTCAGGTTTTTTCATCTTCCCTATGGTTCGTATTGATCTTGAAAGTAGAAAGAAAATTCTGCATACTTGGTGCACTGAAAAGAGGGTTCACCTAAAACTAAATCCCAAAACGGTTAAAAGTACACTACACAAGCGCGAAAAATATCATTGACAAATATGGCAACAAGGATATGCCTAGATCTCGAAGCCCCAGTTGGATGCTAAAGTAGTCGTTCATATCAAACATAACCGATCGATATCAACGCGTGATCTGGCTAAACAGTTCATAACCAGAATTGGGATGATTCAGAGAATAAAGACCAGAAAATCCTTGAAGACGTACAAGAAGCGGAAGGTGCCTAAGATATCAGTAGAACAACAATCTCGAGCAAAAACAAGGGCACGGAAACTTTACGAACAGATTCTGGACAACAGCAACAGGTACATCTTAAAGGGTGATACGGTCAAAATTTGGTCAAGGGAAAACGCCTGTAAATCGGTGAAATCGTTTATTTAAAAAATCAAATTTTTTTTTCAAGTTAGTATAAAATTCAGGAAAAATATTCAGTTAGGCTTCCGCTTTTCCAAATCCGAATTGCCGGGCCTTACGCTTAACCCCTGCCATCAGATTTTGTACAGCCACCTTGCCCACCTTCTTCGCCGCAGAAAACCAGTTTGCCTTGAACTGCTGCTCGTCCTTAGCAGTTTTTTTGGTCTTCTTTAGGTTCCGCTTGTCAATAACCCAGTATTTCTCAATTGGGCAGAGCTCTGGCGTGTTGGGAGGGTTCTTGTCCTTGGGAACCACCTGCACGTTGTTGGCGGCATACCACTCCATGGCCTTTTTACCGTAATGGCAAAATGCCAAATCCGGCCAAAACAGTACGGATCAACCGTGTTTCTTCAGGAAAGGCAGCAGACGTTTATTCAAACACTCTTTCACGTTAATTTCTTGGTTGACAGTCCCGGAAGCTATGAAAAAGCTGCTTTTCAAGCCACAGGTACAGATGGCTTGCCAAACCAGATATTTCTTCGCGAACTTTGACAGTTTCATGTGCTTGAAAATATCTGCTACCTTTCCCCTTCCTTTTGCCGTATATAACTCCTGTCCCGGAAGCTGCTTGTAGTCGGCTTTGACGTAGGTTTCATCGTCCAGTACCACGCAGTCAAACTTCGTCAGCGTCGTCGTGTACAGCCTTCGGGATCGCGCTTTGGCCGTCGTATTTTGTTTATCATCGCGATTTGGAGTCACTACCTTTTTGTAAGTCGATAGTCTGGTTCGTTTTTCGGCTCGATACACGGTTGTAGACGATACACTCAGCTTATTTGCCGCATCTCGGAGAGAGAGGTTAGGGTTTCGCTTGAAACTACCGGCAACTCTCTTTGTCGTCTAAGCGGCTTCCGATTTTCGAAATCCCCTCGATCCAGACTTCCTGGCTGTCGACAAACGTTCCCCAAACACTTAAATTACCTTTGTAACGGTTGATTTGGCAACTTTTAGCAATTTTGCCAGCTTTGCGTGCGAGTAGCTCGGATTTTCGCGATGCGCGAGCAAAATTTTGATACGCTGCTCTTCTTCCTTGGACGGCATTTTGACAACTGAAGAGTGAATTCCAAAATCAAAATAGGAGCAACATTCTACACACACTCACACACCTTCAAAATGAGGGGTGTTCAGGTTTTTTAAATGCAAAATTGAAAGAAATACGTCAAGTTGATATTGACCAAATTTTGACCGTATCACCCTTTAGCTAAAAAAAAGTTTGCTTGAAAGTATTTGTTTCACCTTTGATTTTCAATATTACTCAGGTACAGCAGAGCTCGATGAACGTAACGCTTCTGGACCGGTCCAATGTCTTGGATGACGTGACCATTTTTCTAATGAAAGGTTGAGTAAACGTGTTCTTACTGTTGTTTCCTAAACGTCAACCAATCTTATCGTTAACAGCGTAACCGTACAAAAGCTAAGCCAATCGAATATCGCATGCAGCCTATTTTATATTCCATTATCGATCGAGAACTGCTTTGTTTTCAAGCTCCAGTTCAAAACACAAAAAAAATCGAAATGTTTCGATCAAAGGTTAGGTGCCACTTAGTGAAATTGATCTTTACCATGATCATCCGATTCGGAGCGCCAAAGCCCCAAGGAAACGGACCAGGGTTCCCACAAATGAACCAAGGAGGCCAAAATTATGCGGATTATTTACCAGATCTGGGATATAAGATTTCAGGTTCCACTGAAGACAACAGCCCTGTACTCAGCTACGGACCTAAACCGACGATGGGGAGTCTCGGTATACCCGGCCTCAGTGGCCTCAGTGGAATAGGTATGAGAAAGCTTATTGCACAGGCATCATCGGATCCCAGCGGCCAGTACATTTCACCGAATCCCGAAAACGCTGCCGCCCCTGGAAGACATCAACTTTCAACGCAGTTGAACGAGGAAGTTAAACATTATCAGCTGGAAGTGTCCACCGATGCGTGGGGTAACAACAAATTGGTCTGCAAGCTTATTGATGCAAGATCCACGCTCAATAAATTTTGTCCGTTTGGAGTCTTTGATCGGCTACTCGACGACCAGTATCAGCGGTTGTCCGAGCAACGAGGCAACACTTTTTGAATTTTTTGACATCAAATAAAAAATAATAATTGCATGTTTGTTTAAGCAAGAGTTAAAATATATATTATATGCTAACAAACCCAGAAAATGGGCTTGATGTTGGAAGTGGCAAAGTAAGTTTCAACCCACAGTGAAAATTTTTCTCAGCATAAAAGGTGATACGGTCAAAATTTGGTCAATATCAACTTGACGTATTTCTTTCAATTTTGCAATTAAAAAAACCTGAACACCCCTCATTTTGAAGGTGTGTGTGTGTAGAATGTTGCTCCTAATTTGATTTTGGAATTCACTCTTCAGTTGTCAAAATGCCGTCCAAGGAAGAAGAGCAGCGTATCAAAATTTTGCTCGCGCATCGCGAAAATCCGAGCTACTCACACACAAAGCTGGCAAAATCGCTAAAAATTTCCAAATCAACCGTTACAAATGTAATAAAGTGTTTGGGGAACGTCGACAGCCAGGAAGTCTGGATCGGGGGGAAATCGAAAACCGGCAGCCGCTGAGACGACAAAGAGAGTTGCCGATAGTTTCAAGCAGAACCCTAACCTCTCTCTCCGAGATGCCGCAAATAAGCTGGGTATATCGTCTACAACCGTGCATCGAGCCAAAAAACGAGTCGGACTATCGACTTACAAGAAGGTAGTGACTCCAAATCGCGATGATAAACAAAATACGATGGCCAAAGCGCGATCCCGGAGGCTGTACACGACGATGCTGACGAAGTTTGACTGCGTGGTAATGGACGAAGAAACCTACGTAAAAGCCGACTACAAGCAGCTTCCGGAACAGTAGTTTTATACGGCAAAAGGAAGGGGAAAGGTAGCAGATATTTTCCAGCACATGAAACTGTAAAAGTTCGCGAAGAAATATCTGGTTTGGCAAGCCATCTGTACCTGTGGCTTGAAAAGCAGCATTTCCATAGCTTCCGGGACTGTCATCCAAGAAATTTACGTGAAAGAGTGATTGAATAAACGTCTGCTGCCTTTCCTGAAGAAACACGGTTGTTCCGTACTGTTTTGGCCGGATTTCGCATCTTGCCATTACGGTAAAAAGGCCATGGAGTTGTACGCCGCCAACAACGTGCAGGTGGTTCCCAAGGACAAGAACCCTCCCAACACGCCAGAGCTCCGCCCAATTGAGAAATACTGGGCTATTGTCAAGCGGAACCTAAAGAAGACCAAAAAAAACTGCTAAGGACGACAGCAGTTCAAGGCAAACTGGTTTTCTGCGGCGAAGAAGGTGGACAAGGTGGCTGTACAAAATCTGATGGCAGGGGTTAAGCGTAAGGTCCGGCAATTCGGATTTGGAAAAGCGGAAGCCAAACTGAATATTTTTCCTGAATTTTATACTAACTTGAAAAAAAAATTTAATTTTTTAAATAAACGATTTCACCGATTTACATGCGTTTTCCCTTGACCAAATTTTGACCGTATCACCCTTTATGTCTCAATCTTGAATTTCGTTTCGAATTTAAATTGACGTTTGTCGTCTTTGAACGAAGAAAACCGAGGTAAAAGCGAACTGAAGTTTGCCGAGTGTGAAGAGAAACTGAAATAGAAGCTCTTTCGAACGAAGCGTTTAATGCTCATTTTCGAGTAAAGATTGACGATTGAAAGTAAATTGCCAGGGCCTGCTTCCGTCAATGGATAATGAAGTACTAGATTGTTAGAAGTCTGTGTTCAGCTGTCAGTTCACTAGCGGCACTCAAAAATTTTAATTAAAATGCCCAATAATTGTTTTCCGTTCGACCGACTTTTGCTTTCAATCAGCAGGTCTCTCAATCAACTCAAATGGTCTTCCCATTGTTTTGTTACGGGGATCAGAAGTAGAAGATGTTTTTTCAAGCAGAAGTTTCAATCGACTATTGCGAATTTTAATAAAATTTTTCGAAACGTTGCCGGTGAACTGGCAACAAAACCCAGACTTCCGACAATCTAGTACTTTACTTTTCTTTGTCGGAGTCTCAGAAGTCGGAGGTCCGGACTTCCCAAATAAAATTTAGTGCTGACACATTAATAAAACTGTTTCTATTGGCCAATGCTTCAATTCGCTGTGCTAGTTCTGATTACGAGCAGTGTGTCTTAACATGCTCGTATTCTCTATTGAAACTCAGGCAAGAATGCAAAGTTAAAGCGTAATTTTTCACTGTTTTATCAGCGACCGGTATTTTTTAATTTCATGCTTCAAAGGTTCCAATTGAAAGCATTACCATGTAAAGTGACTAAAGTGTTGTGTGAAGCCGAACAAATGTTTTATTTTCATATATCCCTACTAGTGGTCAGCTGACCCAGTTATTCGTGTATTCAGTTTAAGTAATCAGTCCGAAAATGGTTGGATCATTGACCAGGTGTTATCAAGGCTTATTGGTCTTGACTTTGACCATCTGTTCTGGAGTGGCCAAGCCGTGGTTCAAGCATCTGAACTCAGGTAGCCGAGATCAAATCAGCAACGTGGGCTATAATGTTTACATCAACGATGGTCAACAAAACCAGCAACGATGGTCAACACAATCACCATTTTACCCTAGGGGTTATCCTCCATTTCCATGGTTTCCATGGAATCCAACATATCCACCACGGCCTATATTTCCACCACATCCCACATTTCCACCACATCCTACATTTCCGCCACATCCCACATTTCCACCACATCCTGCATTCCCACCAATATTTCCAGCATTTCAACCCCAAATTGACCACAACTCGAAAGAAATCACAATACAAAGTCACCGGGAAAATAGTCCTCAGATTACTATAAACGGGAAGCCATTTCCAGGAAACCTCAACACGAATGAAATCACAATCCAAAGTCACAGAGAAAATAGTCCTCTGATTACTATGAACGGGCTGCCATTTCCAGGAAACCTCAACACGAAAGAATTCACAATCCAAACTCACCGAGAAAATAGCCCTCTGATTACTGTAAACGGGCAGCCATTAACAGGGAACCTTGATTTAACTAACCTGTCTCTACCATTGATTGATGGCTCGTACACTATCACGATTCAAAGCAATCACGTGAACAGTCCGATAATCAACGTACCGGGAGGAAACCAGACACAAGGAAAAATTGAAATACCTAGCCTGCCACCAACAGGTTCTGATAATCAACCGCAGAACATCACGACTGCGAACGAGCAAGTTAACATTCCTGTGATCAGTATCGGAGGAAACCAGTCAGTGGGAAACATTGAGATAGTCAATCATCCGAATGGCATCACGATTAAAAAAGAGCAAGTTAACAGTCCTGTGATCAATATCGGAGGAAACCAGTCAGAGGGAAACATCGATATAGCTAATCTGACTATTGGGTCCGCGATCGAGACACAACCAAGATCACTTAAACGTCCAGCGCCACCTCCGAAGCAACAACCTCAACCGATCGGCGGTTTCATTGCACCGAATCCCGAATACGCTGCAGCCTCGCCGGGGTCTAAACAAACTTCAACGCAACTGGCTCAGGAAACCAAACACTACCAGCTGACTTCCGGTGTCGATGCAGCCGGTAACAACAAAATGGTATGCAAGCTTATTGATCAGAGATCCAAGCTCAACAGGTACTGCCCATCCAGGGTCTTCGAGCGGCTGCTTGATCAACGGTTTAACCGATTGTCTAGATTTTGAAACGTGGTGTTTTCATAACAAAAATAAAAAGTTTTCCAATTCGTTGAACCGATTTATTCTAATCTTTTTAGTCGGTTAAAAAATTCTTGTTTGATGAAGAATTTTTGGTTAGTTAATTTTAGTTAAATTAACATTACTTTGTTTGCTTACTTACTTGACAAATGTTCGTACTCGAACCGGGAATAGTTTGATTTCCTATCTGCCACTTCACTACCTATTTTTCAACGATTCAAAATTATTTCTATTCATTTTATAATATATCTCGTTTATTACCTTTCTTTTTAAGGTGTAGCTGCCATGATATCCGAAATGGACTACGGAATATTAAGAGATACCGAAGAACTATGCGGTTGGCATATAACCTAAAAAACATGTTCTAAATAAAAACTGTTCTATGTTCAAATTTTTCGTTAATGATGATGACCAGTGTAAGTGCTACCGCAAACTGAAATGTTTGATACGTCCAAGACGAAGTATTGTGAATTTAAATTTAAATAAAACTTTTAGAAACGTCACTGGTGAACCGGCAACAAAACACAGACTTCCGACAATATAGTATTTCACTTTTCCGGAAAGTCATCCACCCATAACCCTCACTGTGTTACAGCAGGGCACTGACACAGTGGATCTTTACTTCCCTAGTTACTCGTGGGATCAGAATATGAACACAAACCAACAAAAAAAAAAAAAATACGAGGGCCGACTGCTCGTCTCAGCCGGAAAATATGGAAGGCACAGAAGGTGAACTCGAAAGATAGCTCCACTAACGAGTCATTCACGGGAGTACCATCCATCTTGTCTTCCGCATTAGACTCACCTGCGGAAGTGGACGACGAGAGCGACGATGATGGAGTCAATGTCACCATCAAAACAACAGAAGTGCCGAATAAAAAGAAAAATTTCGACACACGACAGCTAAGTGGTGCGGCCAAGAGACGGCTAAGAAAGCTTATGACCACAAACGAACCATACGAAAAGGCAATGCGCCTAATTTCCACAGCAAAGGGTGCGTCCTCTGCAAAAAATGCAAAACGGGCGCGCTGTGTAGATAACGCTGGTTCGAGAAGTGTGAGAAAATCAAAAGCCAAGAAGGCTCTAGCCTTCTAGCCACTAGCCCCAACAAGACAGTCATACTCAAATGAACCAAGACAAGCTCGACAATAGGCCAATGAGGCTCGTGAAGGTCTACATAGAGCCAATCGCCCAAGAAGACCAAAAGAGAAATCAAAAGGCTAGTCCAAGCAATAGTGAGGTTGCCGGTTCTGTGAGGGTAGTCAAGCAGACAAGCAAACGTGTGCAAATGGCAAAAACCCGGTGATTTGCCCCACCACCACGGGCCAAAAAAAAACTACAAAAATGAGCACCCTAAAATGTGTTTTGGCGAATCTTCATCATGCTGTAGGAGCCTTGAGTACACTACTGAGAAGATTCGTCTCCGAAAACCAGGACCTTGCCTTTATCCAGGAACCTTGGGTTAACAAGGGTAAGGTACACGCCAAATGGTAAGATTCTTTACGGCGATAGAAGCGCTCACCCAAGGGCTGCTTTACTAATTAATAAAAGAATTACTGAAATTTACTCCCTTTACAGAATTTATCGACGGAGACATCACGGCTATACGAATGGAAATACCGACAACGAAAGGTAAGCACAAGGTGAGTGTAGCCTCAGCGTGTTTCCCAGGAGATAGCACCGATATACCTTCACCGATGCATGGTAGTATAATTTGTAAGAAAATGCCGGGCAAGAAGTCCTCGATTCAACTCTATACACACCACTGTTTCTAGGGAAAATAAATAATTGGGAGGTGTCGGATGAACAATCACTGTCTGGTCATAGACATATTACATTTGACATAGTGGGAGGAGAAATAATCAGGGAGTTAATAGAGACCCTAGGAACATTCACTGGGATCTCTACAGACACACACTTGAAGCTTAAGAACCTTTGTTGGATGAGAAAATACGCACAACAAAGCAATTAGAAGAAGCTTCAAACAGTTTTACAAATAAAATCATATACGCTTTCGAAGAAAGCTGTCCACTGATGGAACGTGTTTCAAACCGAAGAGTTCCTTGGTGGAACAGACAACTAGAAAAGTTAAGGAAAAAAACAAGTAGACTTTTCGACAAAGCAAAAGCTGACTCAAACTGGGATGACTATCGTAAGTCTCTAACTGACTACAATAAAAATATTCGAAGAGCTAAGAGAAGTAGTTGAAGGCACATGTGTAAATCCATTTAAACTAACGGGTGTTAAATAAAAAATGAGAATGTTTTCAATACCTTTCAGTAACTCAAATAAAGAGCGTAAAATTGTCTTTCTCCAAGAAAATTGCTTTTTGGGCTCCCTAGAAACAGTAGGCGTGTTTGGTTTTGCTAGTTTGAATTTAGTCAAAGCAAAGATGGCGTCGAAATAGCACGTGCTCCGCGAACGCATTGTACGGTTCTACGAAACGCATTTCCAGCAAGGAAAAAAGTTCACAGTGGCACATTTTAAGGAAGAAAATGTACCTGTCAGTACGGTATATCGTATCCTGGGTTCCCTGAACGTAGAGCGGAAGGTCGGAAGTGGTCGAAGACATCGTTAAAGAAGCTGTTGACAACAAGGACGCAACCAGCCTGCGTAGCGCCGGTCGGAAATATGGCTGCTCCCACGTATTGATCCATCGTACCCTCAAGATGGAAGGAATCGTCTGCAGGAAGAAGACGAGGTTGCCGGAGTACACGGAGGAGCAGATTGAGACGGTTAAATCACAGTGTTGGTGGATGACCAAAAAATACCGCGGGACGTCATTCGTTCTGGCTGGCTGGCGTACCTTGAGGAGAAAAAGATACCGTTCGTGCCGAAAGATCGTAACCCAACAAACTTGCTCCAGTGCCGCCCAATAGAGGATTTCTTTGGCTCACTCAGTGCCCTAGTGTATAAAAACAATTGGAGGGCCAAGGACACGAAGCTACTGATTACAAGAATCCGGAATTGGATCCGGAAAATGGACGTAAGTGCCGTACAACGTTCTTGTGAGAGCATCGCGACAAAGTTGCGTCGAACATCAGAACACGGCCCTTACTCCAACATTCACTGACATTTTTTTGAAGAAAGTACATGATGTTATTAGGGTAGATACTCTAGATTTCGACAGGAGCTAGTTTTCGACAAAATTTTAATGAAAGGCTTATCTTTCTGTTTGGAGGCTCAAGCTACCTATGCTCATATTTTTCAATTTTTGCTCTCCCACTTTAGTATACGTTGAATATAAAAATTCTTCTAAATAAGTTATTGAAAAGTAGTAAATCAATAATTTAAAAGTAACATTCTAAATCACCTGTGAAATTCAATGCTATCGACCAAATAAGAATGATTTTGAATCACGAAAAAACCCCCCTTTTATTTGATTAAAAGCAACATAAAAGGAATCAATGGATAGATAAGGTTCTGAAATCAATCTTTTCGGTTATTTATTTTATATTTTTGCTAACATTCAATAAATTTTCAACTGTTTTTTGAGCTGTCGAAAACTAGCGCTGAAAATTCACCTAATAATCTATTTTTCGACACCCATCTTCTTCGGTATGTTTATACTGTTTCCATGGTGTAAAATACGCCGTGAAGTAGACAAGCATTTCCAAAACGCAAATATTCATATTGCTGAACTAACAAAGGAGGTGAAAATATGCTTGTCGAAAACTAAAACTTTTTGTGTCGAAAACTAAAATTGAATGTCGAAAACTAGATCATCGAGAGGTTTCAGTAAAAGGATAATAAAAACGCTGTTTTGAAACTTTTGATCAATAAAAAATGTTGAAAATGAAGAAAAAAGTCTGATTCATATAAACAATCATATTTGAAATGAAAAACTTTAGTCAAATAGTTTATTTACATGGTTTTTTTGAAAAATCAAGCAAAAACTGTCGAAATCTAGGTATTCTACCCTAATAAAAAATTCTGAAATCGATGAAAAAAAAATAACAATTTTTTTATATGTGATTGAAAAAATTCTCATTTTTTATTTAACACCCGTTACGCCAGGCTCCAGAAAGTTCTATTGATAGAACGCTCAAATGGACTGGGTCAATTGAAGAAAAACAATTGGGAGTTTACTACAGACCCAGAAGAAACATTTCAATTACTACTAAGTACGCATTTTCCAGGATCCATTGAAACGGGAAGAGATTATGGACACTCCGGCTGGAAGACCCAGTCGAAATGTCAGACGCAATAGGGACGTGTGAGAGTGAGGTGGGCCTGCGGTTCCTTCCGTATCGATTAAATTCTTTACTGATGGGTCAAAAATGGATAATAGAACTGAGGCAGGGGTGTTCGGACCTAGACTCAGGATCTCAATCCCTATGGAAAACTGGCCAACAGTATTCCAAGCAGAAGTTCAAGCAATTCTAGAATGCACTTTAGCCTGTTTGAAAAGAGGATACAAGTACGCACGTATCTATAAATTTTCTAACTGCCAGTCCGCTCTCCGAGCACTAAGTAAGTTCCAAGCTAGTATGGGAGTGTATTGTTGCATTAAGAAACCTGGACATACATAATAGAGTATTTTTAATCTGGATTCCAGGCCACTGCGGTATCCTAGGGAACGAAGAAGCAGACCAGCTAGCTAGGAAAGGATCTCAGAGCCTGTTAATTGGACCTGAACCTTTCTGCGGAGTATCGAGGAGTGCCTTGAATATGGAACTCAAGAGATCCCAGAGGTTTTCGAGTGGCGATGCCCTAGATCCTTATCCTGACTTTGCTGCAACACAGACGTCTTCCACCGATGTGTGGGTTATTAGCAAATTGGTTAGTAAACTTACTGTTCCCACGTCGAAGCTTGTCAAACGTTGCCCTCCCATAATCTTTGATGATCTACTCGACGGACAGTACCAGCAAATGTTCGGACAAGACGTGGCCTAACACACCTGAAATACTTTTTTATACCTAGATTTAAAATGATAAAATTTTTGAATATCTTTCCAACAAAGTTCATTGTTGTTGTTAATTATGCCTAATTCATTCGTGATGGCTGCTGCTATCTTTGTTCCGTTACTGCTTAGTGGGGTGTAGATTTCTGGTTCTCTTTCGTGATTTGTCGGGGAAAATCATCGTTTGCTCAATTTTATGATTCCTGACTACTTGATCTACGTTCATAGGCTGACACTGCATAATTTTTATGCCTTGCAGTGTCTGAACTTCCAATGAGATCGAACATGAGTCAGAAGAAGAAATTATAAAAGATAACTGAACTACATGGACTTCAGAAGCCGGTTTCACCTACAACAAGGCACAATATTCCCGTATGATTGGATAACGTGCCGATGTTCTTAGAATACGAAAGGGGTAAAACTACCCACCAAGTTCACTAGAAAAGATTATTGATATCCCGAAGAATGCCCTTAGTTATAATCCTAGAACCGCCAAAATCCGTTTGAAGTGGAATTTCTTTTCCAGGTCGGTCCAACCAAGATCCAAGCAAGATCGATATTTTCTGAACATCAGGATTTCTTGAGCGTAACTGTAAAACAACGATCGAAATAGCGTGAAGCTGATCGAATACCACTGAAAATTTATTATTTATATCGCTAGCAAGAGGTTGTTTGCGTTTCAGTTATCAATTTAGCTCCCGTTGAAGTTACCAGTATGGTACGATTATCAGTTCGTTGTTACCAAGCGTTAATAGTAATAATATGGATTGTGCGATATGCAACGCCAATAGAAATTAAAATAGAACCACTTGACGACGACGAATCAAGTGGAAACAAAGTCATAGGTGACGAACAGAAGGGCAGTCAAAACACTCAACAGAATCCTCAATCGCAACCTCCAAGAATGCAACCGAATCCTACATCGCAACCTTCACCAAACGATCGTCCGAACATGCCACCGAACCTTCCCATGCAACATCCATCAAACGGTCCACCGAGGATGCCGTCGAATCCTCCATCGCAACCTCCACCAAACGTTCCTCCGAGAATGCCTTCGAATCTTCCACCAAACGTTCCTCCGAACATGCCACCGAAACTTCCAATGCAACGTCCACCAAACGGTCCACCGGGGATGCCGTCGAATCCTCCATCACAACCTCCACCAAACGTTCCTTCGAGAATGCCCTCGAATCCTCCTATGCAAACTCCACCAAACGTTCGTCCGAATATGCCACCGAACCTTCCAATGCAACGTCCACCGAACGGTCCACCGGGGATGCCGTCGAACCCTCCATCACAACATCCACCAAACGTTCCTCCGAACATGCCACCGAACCTTCCAATGCAACGTCCACCGAACGGTCCACCGGGGATGCCGTCGAACCCTCCATCACAACCTCCAGCAAACGTTCCTTCGAACATGCCATCGAACCTTCCAATGCAACCTCCACCTAACACTCCACCAACATCACCGCAACGTCCACCAAACTGGGGACTCCCTTCGTATCGTCCCATGCCCCCAAATCAACCGTCGTCTCCTCGAATGCCATATCATCCATCACAATTTCCAGCGTACCCTCCTATGCAACCTCTACCATATCCACCATCCCATTTCCCGCCATATCAACTGCCTCCTTCATCACAAAATCCACCGTTTGGCTATCCATCGGATACCGGAAGCGACGAAGAAGGAACCGATGGGCAAGGTGATGTCGTCATCAAGCACGGATCCACCACAATAATTTTATTGTCGAAATCGAGAGCCTTGGATAATTCAACTACAAAACCTCACATTAAAGTACCTCCTGGCAATTACATCCCACCGAACCGCCAATACGCAGGAACATCCGCAAACCTGGAGGACCAGGAAGTGAAACAGTACCAGTTGGTATACACCACCGACATTGCCGGCAACAGAAAAATGGTCTGCCAGCTGATCAATAAACGCTCGCACCTGAACCCGTACTGTCCATCTAGGGTATTTGACCGACTGGTTGCCAACCAGCACAATCGAAAAACCGCTTATTGAACGTTAGGCCAGTGTGGAGATTTGGTTCAAAATAAGGATAGAAATAAAAACAGATGGTGAACGGAAATTCCTGTTGTTAAAATTGTTTCCGGTTTTGTCGATTATATTCTTCTCACTTCTCACTCTTGAATTTCTCTCTAACATCGTTTTGTTAGGCTTACTCGTAAAAATTTGGTGTACTATGTTCAAAGTACAAAAATGGAACGACCTTTTTTTTTTAACACGTATGAGCTATTTCGAATTTACGAAGTTGCATTTCGGTTCTATTTGTGCGCCGGAAATTTCCAGCGCATAATGACAGAATCTTTTGATGGTTTCGGTTGAGTGATTCATTGCGCTACGAAAAAAAATTGATGTGTAAATCTATGTAGAAAAAAAACTTATTTATTGGCGTGTTATTGAAAGGAAACGGAATCAACCCGAGCATGTGGGCATATCAATATGGTAACTTAAAAGGGTCTCAACGAGTAATAGTTTTTCTTCCATATCTGATTCAATGTAAAATGTTGGGTTCATCCTATTTGGTGTAAGCGATCGCTAGCACAACTGACCCCTGGTTTTGATATTTTCACATACTACGAAGAAATTACATTCAATTTTGATAGAAATATTTTTTTATAGATATATTTAAATTCGATGTAATTGAGTTTCGCTCTCCTGATCGGGAAACGTTAATGGAAAGTATTGACTTCAATCTATATTGAAATTTGCCGACATCACACATAATCTTATAAATTATCAACACTAATAAGTTTACCTGCATTGATTGTTTTGATTGCAATTCGGTAACAACGAAATGCCGAGAAACGTGTTTGTGTGTTGCTACGTGTTGCTAAGCTTGCTGCTGAATATACCACAAGGAGCACAAGGACAATGGAATTTCAATACTATGCTCCAAAGTTTGATTCAGGGTAACCAAGGTTTTGCTGGCAACCTTGGCCAACAAGGAATTTTCGCGAAAGGTTTTCAGCAACAATGGAATTTTCAACCGGGAGTCTCCAAAACCAACATTGGAACGATAAACCATCAGAGTCCAAAATATATTACTCAATATGATGGGATGAATCCTCCTTACCAGCCAGTCCCATATTTTGGACGTAGATCTCTCAGGTCATCGACCACTCGGAGAACTTGATCATCGATTGTATGAGCATGCAGAAAACCCTTCGGAAGTTGTTGACATTTGGACGTTGAACATAGAAAAATCTACATATGTAATCAGATTGGAAGTTGTGCTGTAGTAGAGAGTAATAAACGTCGTCTGAGTTTTTTCTTCATATTGCGACTTCGATGAAAGTTTTTGGCGACAGTTTGGTAATTTTAGAAGAACCAAGAACTGAACGTTCTCCGGTTAACAAGACGCAGAGGATGTCAGGAAGATTGTTTTCAAATTGACTCGGTTCTGTAAACAAGACGGAATGGCTGGAAAGCGCAGATTCTGAAAGCTGTTGCTATACCTAATTATTTGAGAATTCCTCAGACTCCGAATTAATAAGACGGATTGTCTAAATAATAAGATTTGAAAGTTAGTAGCTGAGGTTGATGATCTTCTGACTCGGTGAATTGGAAGAAACGGCTGCAGAGTAGCTGAAAAATTGAAATCTTATATAAGGACTAGCTGACTCGGTGTGCTTTGCAACACCTTTAAAAAATTAATGAAATTTGTGAAAATAATTTTTAAATTTATTTATTTGTACTCTTTTTAAACATCACTCGGTTTTGGTCCTTTTGCTGAATTATTTCTCGAGCTGTGTAAAAAAATATGTTTGAAAGCCTACCTGTTTTATTCCCTAAATATTGTGAATTTAAATAAGAATTTTAGAAACGTCGCTGGTGAACTGGCAACAAAACACAGACTTCCGTCAATCTAGTACTTTTTTTTTCTTTCGGAAGTCTTTCAGGAGTCGGAGTTCCGGACTTCCGAAGTAAAATTTAGTGCTGGCGCTATTATATAGTCCTCATCCATCCCTGAAAAGTTTACCCGTTACAGTCTCTGGAGTGTCAATTGGACATTCCTGACTAAAACCACTATTAACACGTCAGCACTAAATTTTACTTTGGAAGTCCGGACTTCCGACTTCCGAAACAATTTCGACAAAAAAAAAGTACTAGATTTTCAGAAGTCTGTGTTTTGTTGCCAGTTCACCAGCGACGTTTCTAAACATTTCAATAAAATTTACAATATATCTTTCTTGTTACTCAACTAATTTAGAAAAAAATATAGTTTTGGAAACCTCGTAACGTAGCGCAAATATTGTGAATTTTAATTAAAATTTTAGAAACGTCGCTAGTGAACTGGCAACATAACACAGACTTCCGACAATCTAGTACTTTACTTTTCTTTGAAGTCTTTCGGGAGTCCGGACTTCCGAAGTAAAATTTAGTGCTGGCGCTTTTATATGTTTCTCAGCCATTATTCATTTACAACAATTCAGTTTTCCGTTATTCAGAATCTAAGAAAAAAATTTAGAAATCTGCTAAATAAAAAAATTTCACTTAGTGTCCAAGAAGGCTGAAGTTATAAGCTATGCGTTGCACAAAGGATATATTTTTTGAATTTTTTTCTGAGATCATAACCACAAAAAATGTAAAAAAGTGGTGTATAAACCGGACTTTTCAATCAATGAACCTTCAAATTTGTTTAAGTCACACCAGATAAGTTTGTTTAAGTCACACCAGATAAATTGTGAAAGGAGTATTGAAAATGTGACGTTATTTGGCACATTTCTGCATTTTTAGATTGTCAAAATACGAAACACAAAATTTTTGACGAATTTTCAAAGGTAGGTGCTGCTCGAACCTTTTGTCAATTTGCAGTTTCTCAGATTTTGTTAGACTTGAATACGACTTTGCACTGAATTTTGAGTATATTAACGCAAGATTCCAGCAAAAAATTATATTCACCAGAAAGCCTATTTCCTACCGATTACAGTGGTGTAATTACATAAAGGGTGATACAGTCAAAATTTGGTCAATATCAACTTGACGTATTTCTTTCAATTTTGCATTTAAAAAACCTGAACACCCCTCATTTTGAAGGTGTGTGTGTGTGAAGAATGTTGCTCTTATTTTGGTTTTGGAATTCACTCTTCAGTTGTCAAAATGCCGTCCAAGGAAGAAGAGCAGCGTATCAAATTTTTTTTTCGCGCATCGCGAAAATCCAAGCTACTCGCTGGCAAGGCTGGCAAATTCGCTAAAAGTTGCCAAATCAACCGTTACAAATTTAATTAAAATATTTGGGGAATGTTTGTCGACAGCCAGGAAGTCTGGATCGGGGGAAATCGAAAACCGGAAGCCGCTGAAACGACAAAGAGAGTTGCCGGTAGTATCAAGCGAAACCCTAACTTCTCTCTACGAGATGCCGCAAATAAGCTGGGTGTATCGTCTACAATCGTGCATCGAGCCAAAAAACGAGTCGGACTATCGACTTACAAGAAGGTAGTGACTCCAAATCGCGATGATAAACAAAATACGACGACCAAAGCGCGATCCCGGAGGCTGTACACGACGATGCTGATGAAGTTTGGCTGCGTGGTAATGGACGACGAAACCTACATCAAAGCCGACTACAAGCAGCTTCCGGGACAGGAGTTTTATACGGCAAAAGGAAGGTAGCAGATATTTTCAAGCACAAGAAACTGTCAAAGTTCGCGAAGAAATATCTGGTTTGGCAAGCCGTCTGTACCTGTGGCTTGAAAACAGCATTTTCATAGCTTCCGGGACTGTAAACCAAGAAATTAACGTGAAACAGTGTTTGAATAAACGTCTGCTGCCTTTCCTGAAGAAACACGGTTGATCCGTACTGTTTTGGCCGGATTTGGCATTTTGCAATAACTGTAAAAAGGCCATGGAGTGGTACGCCGCCAACAACGTGCAGGTGGTTCCCAAGGACAAGAACCCTCCCAACACGCCAGAGCTCCACCCAATTGAGACATACTGGGCTATTGTCAAGCGGAATCTAAAGAAGACCAAAAAAACTACTAAGGACGAGCAGCAGTTCAAGGCAAACTGGCTTTCTGCGGCGTAGAAGGTGGACAAGGTGGCTGTACAAAATCTGATGGCAGGGGTTAAGCGTAAGGTCCGGAAATTCGGATTTGGAAAAGCGGAAGCCTAACTGAATATTTTTCCTGAATTTAATACTAATTAAACTTGAAAAGAAATTTAATTTGATTTTTTAAATAAACGATTTCACCGATTTACACGCGTTTTCCCTTGAACAAATTTTGACCGTATCACCTTTAAGATTAGTCATAATCTTCTGTATTATTTTTTGCGCTAAGAAATAAATTTAATTTTTAGACCTGTGTGGAAAATAAGCTTGCTTATTGACGTGTAATTGAATCCAATCAAATGAATCGGAATCAACCCGAGCAAGAGAGAATATCAATATTGTCATTCAAACGTATCTCATCCAGTTCTAGTTTTGTTCTATCTAATTCATTGTCACGTATTGGGCCCATTCTGTTTGGTGTTAGCAATCGCTAGCACAACTGACCCCTTCAGTATCTAGCTTTTGTTTTTTTTTATTATAACCTATCAGATTGAGTTATAGTTTGATATTTTCACACACTACGAAGAAATTGTATTTAATTTTGATAAAAAAATTTCTAAACATCCAACTTTGATATACATATAATTTTGTCTTGCTCTTCTGATCGGGATGGGTGGAAAGAATTGACTTAAACTCGTATTGAACTTTGCCGACTTTACACATTATTCCTATAAATTATCGACACTGATAAAGTGATCTGGATTGATTGTTTTGATTGCAATTCGGTAACAACGAAATGCCGAGAAACGTGTTTGTGTATTGCTGCGTGTTGCTTAGCTTGCTGCTGATTATTCCAGAGGGAGTACTAGGACAATGGAACTACAATAATATGTACCAACAAACGACGCAAGGTAACCTAGGTTTTGCTGGAAACCCTGGCAATCAAGATATCAGAGCGCAAAATGTTAATCAGGATTGGAATTACCAACCGGGAGCCACCAAAACCAACATTGGAACGATAAACAGTCAGAGTCCTCAATTTGTCACCCAAAAAGGTGGGATGTATCCTTCTTATCAGCCAGGCCCTTATTATGGGCGCAGATCTCTAAGGCCATCGACTACTCGAAGAACTTGATCATCGATTGCATGAGCATGCAGGAAACACGTTGGAAGTATAGTTGACATTTGGACGTTGAATGAAGAAAAATCTGTTGAACAAACTTGGAAGTTGTACTGTGGTAGAGAGTAATAAACGTAGTCTGGGGTTTATCTTTGTATTTCGTGAAAAGTTTTTTGTGACAGTTTGATGGTAGTATTGCCGATGCAGTTGAAATCCTGGCGGTTGGCAACTTCACCAACCAACGATTATCATATCTATTAGGCTATCACCTCGAAAATTGGCAACCCTTTCTGTTGTACTGGTTTCGCTACTTGGAAGATATTTAACAGATGTCTGATCAACATGAAATGTTTGCCAGTGAATGTCACTGACGCTGATATTGTGCATTTAAATATTTTTTTTCAGAAACTTCGCTGGTAACGTGCTAACGCTAAATTTCACTTCGGAAGTCGGGACTTCCGACTTCCGAAAGACTTCCGACAAAGAAAAGCGAAGTACTAGATTGTCGGAAGTCTGTGTTTTGTTACCAGTTCACCAGCAACGTGTCTAAAAATTTAATTTAAATGTACAATATTATCGCGCCAGCACTAAATTTTACTACGGAAATCCGGACTCCTGACTTCGACTGACTTCCGATAGAGGAAAATAAAGTACTAGATTTTCGGTAGTCTGTGTTCAGCTGTAAGTTCACCAGCAGAATTTCTGACAATTTTATTTAGATGCACAATATTGCTGAACCCAGACTTCCAACAATCCAGTACTTCTTTTTCCTTCATCGGAAGTAGGAAGTTCGGAGAATTTGGTGCTGGCGCGATAATATTGACAAAGACTCTAGTTTGGGGATTATGCGTCAATAGTTAAACCTAGAACTGTGCTTTCTCCGGTAAACAAGACGGAGAAGAAAACGAGTTCGTGTTGAAAAAGTCTCGGTTTTTGTAAGAAAAGATGGAATGGCTGGAAAGCACAGATTCTGAAAGCTATTTTATATAGTCCATTTGAATGAAATGTTTGGAAACGTCGCTTGTGAACTGCCAAAAAAAGACAGACCTTCAACGTCAACAGTCTAGTACTTCACTTTTCTTTGTCGAAAGAAAGTACCGAAGTTGGAAGTCAGAAGTCTGAAGCAAAATTTGGTGCAGGCGCGATAATATTGTGCATTGAAAATAAATTTTTAGAAATTTCGTTTGTTGACAGCTGTCAGTCAATCACAGACTTTCGACGATGTAGTACTACATTTTTCCTTGTCGGGAGACTTTAGAAAGTCGGAAGTCCGGACTTCCAGAGTATATCAACGCGCCAGCACTAAATTTTACTTCGGAAGTCCGGACCTCCGACTTCCGAAAGACTTCCGACAAAGAAAAGTGAAGTTCCAGATTGTCGGAAGTCTGTGTTTTGTTGCCAGTTCATCAGCAAAATTTCAAAAAAAAATTATTCGAACTCACAATATTAACGCACTAAATTTTACTTCGGAAGTCGGGACTTCCGACAAAGAAAAATGAAGTACTAGATTATCGGAAGTCTATGATTGTTGCCAGTTTACCAGCAATGGTTTCTAAAACTTTTATTTAAATTCACAATAATTTAGTGCTGTCGCTAAGAGCAGCCGAAAAAGCGAAGATTTGTACGGACATTGCTCAGATTCTTAGGGATTTTATGGCTATGGAGAACAAGACAGAGTGGCTAGATGTGGCTAATACTTCCGACTCAGCCAAATGAGTCACATTGGCTGAACGTTTAAGACTGTTGTTCAGTTTGCTTGAAAATCATTCCTACTCCGACAAATGAGACGGAGTGGTTCGAATAGTTTCAGCTTAGTTGATTTTGAAGGAGTTGCTTAAAAATGCAGATTTTTGCATTGATCAATGAAAAATTAAATGAACGGTTTTTTTTAATGTCTTACCTTATGCCTTTCACTAAATGCACGATGTCAATATGTAAAATCTTAGGCTTTCGGAGCTGAATTAGCCAGATATGTATGTCTCTTATCAGCCCATTTTACCGCATCACTTGAATCAATGTCAAAAAGTGTTTTGCTCATCTTTTTTTTATGTTCAGTTAGCGATTAGTGCTTTTATTGAAGATCGCTTAATTTAACACAATATTTAGCAATTTCGATGGTCGCTTACTTTGACGGAATTAGCGTTTTAATTAGCGCCGCTGACTTTTCAGTTAGCGTTGCCGAACACTGGGGGGGGATATGATTTAGTATTGCCAACATTTAGAGCTTCAAAGTGGTTCAACGCTTGTTTTAATTTCTCTTCGCGTTACTGTCTCCAATTGAGCCAATCGGAAGCGTGACTGGAAAATATTGACAAAAATACTAAGTTAACTTTGCGATCTTTTCGTCATTGAAATCAATGAACATTTGTAGATTTGCCTGGATTTCTTCTATTGACTGCATTTGGGTGGCAGCAAAATGCTGCGTAAAGTGTCTGTGTATTATCGCGTGCTTTTCAGCTTGCTATTGAACGTTCCACATGGAACGCTAGGACAATGGAATAATATCAATAATATGTTACAACAAACGATGCAGGGCAACGGACAGTTTGCTGGAAACACCGGAAATCAAGACATCATGGCGCAAACTGTTGGACAACAATGGAACTACCAACCTGGAGCCCAAGAAACTAATATTGGAGAGATTAACCTCCAGAGTCCTAAATTCATTACTCAAAGTATGCCATACCAACAATTCAGACGTTTGGAGCTAAAGGGACATGACACGCAACTGCCTGCAAAGCCAGAAGTAGAACGTTACCAATTGGCATTGACAACCGATCATATGGGCAATCGCAGAATAGTCTGTCAGCTTATCAATAGAAAATCGGGATTCAATCCATACTGCTCGTACAAAGTTTTCGACCGATTGGTCGACGCTGAGTATAATCGGAGATATACCCCTGGTAAAAATATTGAGGACAAACATGTTTAAGCCTGTCATGGTCATTATCTAGCCACAGGATTGCCTAGAGGTGTACCACTCTTAAACGAAATAAATTTAAAACAGTTAAAAATTATTTATTGTTTCTTACAAATCAACAAAACTTACAATTAGTAGAATATTGTTTATTGTTTATTAGAATAAAATCAACGGATCATATGTAGATCCTAATGATAACTTAATAGTAATTACAATACAAGATAAAAAAATAACACAGGTCTATACAGTTCTTGAAACAGTTAAAATTTTTCTCCGGAACACGTTCCTCGAAACATCGAAGTCGAAATGCTCAGAAAAGCGATTGAACGTTTTCAATATGCCGATAAATGCGCTGTTCGCTCCGTAGTTGTTGAGACGAATAGGAACATAGAGCTGCAAAAGCTGGTTTCTCAATCCTCGGGGACGCACGCTGAGAGGAATGGCCTCCAGCAAAACGGGACAGTCGACTCTGGACGTTAAGAGATCAGCAACAACTAAAGCACGCGCAGCGTTTCTGCGAGCTTGAAGCGTATCTAGGGTTATGAGGCGGCAGCGATTCTCATTGGTCTCTTGGTAAACGGAACGGGTCTTGCCAGTTCAGATGACGTAGGGCATACCGCATGAAGCGACGCTAGATAGCCTCGATTCGTTTAGCCCCATTCTGGTAGAAAGGGCACCAAACAGCTGAAGCATACTTGAGGATGGAACGAACTATACAGTAGAAAAGACTTTTCAGGCAATACACGTCTTCGAAGTCTTTGGCCATGCGAAATAGGAATCCAAGGTTTCTGGATGCTTTGTCGACGATGTAGTTTGTGTGAGTCTTAAACTCCAGTCGTTGATCGAGAATAACTCCCAGATCGTTGATGTGGTCCACCCGAAAAATGATTCCGTCTCCGAGAGCATACTCCGCATAAAGAGGGTATCGCTTACGAGAGAATGATACGACCGAGCATTTACTGCGATTCAGGGGCAGGCAATTCAAGTCACACCATTGAGCAAACACATTGAACTGCTGCTGCAGGAAATTGATGTCCTCTTGGCCGTTTATGGTGTGAAAGAGTTTCAGGTCGTCGGCATATGCAAGTTTTTTGCAGTCAAGGAGCGAAAATACGTCATTAAAACATATCACGAAAATTAGTGGTCCTAAATGACTTCCTTGAGGCACGCATGATTTGAAAAGGAGTCACCAATGCGAACGGATGACTTTCAACCTGTTGAGTAACTATGGAACCAGTGCAAAAGGGATCCACAGAAATCCAGCTTTGCGATAGCGATATCGTGGTTCACCTTGTCGAATGCAGCAGAAAGGTCAGTATATATGGCGATCACTAGAACTAGAATATGAGTAGAACTCGAGATCAAACTTTAGAGTTGTTTGCTATACTAGTAATCAGCAGAAGCTAGATATCGTACAAGACGAATTAACTTCATCTTCGGGTTTGCAACAAATCGCGATCTGTGTAAGATGACTGTCCGACGGAATGTTTCACGGATGTCTTCGGATGGGATTAAGGTCAGAAGATGAACTTTAGGACGAAGGGGGTTTGAGTAAATACGAGTCGAATCATTGACCCGGGATCATTCGCGTCTTCATGTTTTACGATTCAGTTGGCGGACTGCTGTTGGAAAACCTACCCTGTGTAACTGTATTTGATGATTGTGCTAGCGTTCTACTATCTGAGTCATTGTCTCCAAACGAAAGTTACGGTGTTCAATCGATAAAATCGAGAGCGTAACTGTGAAATGCCTCAAAGCATAGGTGTAGCCGATCGAATCTCATCCACAATCCGTTTTAATCGCTAGTCGTGATGGTTACGTTTAAGTTAACATTTTGAAGTTCTATTGACGGCATCGGAATGCTGCGATCGATGGTTAGGTGTTATCTATCGTTACTTATCGTTACATGCTCTGTCCGGTACGCGGTGTCGGTGCAGCTTCTGATAAATGGCACAAACCTGGACATTCGTGATGATGGAAAGCAAGGCCTACAGATAATAAATTTGTCGGATCCTTCGCAACAATTTCCGGCGAACATCACACTGCAGCCTATAACGGATCCTTCACTCCAGCCTCCAACAAATGTTTCAACTGAAGTTCCTACAAATCCTCCATTGCAACCTGAAACGAATCCTTCACCGCAACCTGAAACGAATCCTCCACAGCAACCACAATCTCCAAATCCAATGGATCATTTAGCGGAAATTCTGAAGCAGTTTTTACCGCAGTTACAGTTGAATCCACAAAACCAAACTCCATTCTCTCAACCGCAAACTACTATTCATAATGTGAACTTCCAGAGCACTGTCTTCCAAAATAGTATTGTGGCGCCCCAGGCTAGAACCCTGAGAAAACCTGCTGCACCGCACAGAAAACAACCAAACGGTAACTATATGCCACCGAACCCCAAATACGCTACAGCTTCCGGTACTCAGCGGCAGCAGCAGGAGCTGAAAGACCAGGAAGTGAAACAATACCAACTGGTTTTCACCACAGATTCCGTGGGCAATAAGAAAATGGGCTGCAAACTTATTAACAAAAAATCACACCTCAACAAATATTGTCCGTCCAGAGTTTTTGATCGGTTGCTGGACGAACA
>NC_073693.1:345069804-345102772 GCF_029784155.1 Uranotaenia lowii
TAGACTGGAGACTGGAGACTGGAGACTGGAGACTGGAGACTGGAGACTGGAGACTGGAGACTGGAGACTGGAGACTGGAGACTGGAGACTGGAGACTGGAGACTGGAGACTGGAGACTGGAGACTGGAGACTGGAGACTGGAGACTGGAGACTGGAGACTGGAGACTGGAGACTGGAGACTTAAGACTGGAGACTGGAGACTTGGAGACTGGAGACTGGAGACTGGAGACTGGAGACTGGAGACTGGAGACTGGAGACAGTAGAACTGGGGATTTGAGATTGGAGCAACTGAAAATTAGAGTTTGGAGACTGGAGACAGGAGCCTTGGAACTCGAGACTCGAGACTGGAGACTGGAGACTGGAGACTGGAGACTGGAGACTGGAGACTGGAGACTAGAGACTGGAGACTTGAGACTGGAGACTGGAGACTGGAGACTGGAGACTGGAGACTGGAGACTGGAGACTGGAGACTGGAGATTGGAGATTGGAGACTGGAGACTGAAGACTGGAGACTAGAGACTAGAGACTGGAGACTGGAGACTGAAGACTGGAGACTGGAGACTGGAGATTGGAGACTGGAGACTGGAGATTGGAGACTGGAGACTGGAGACTGGAGACTGGAGACTGGAGACTTGAGTCTTGGGACTGGAGACTGGAGACTGGAGACTGGAGACTGGAGACTGGAGACTGGAGACTGGAGACTGGAGACTGGAGACTGGAAACTGGAGACTGGAGACTGGAGACTGGAGACTGGAGACTGGAGACTGGAGACTGGAGACTGGTGACTTGAGTCTTGGGACTGAAGACTGGAGACTGGATACTAGAGACTGGAGACTAGAGACTGGAGACTGGAGACTGGAGACTGGAGACTGGAGACTGGAGACTTGGAGTCTTGGGACTGGAGACTGGAGACTGGAGACTGGAGACTGGAGGCTGGAGACTGGAGACTGGAGACTGGAAACTGGAGACTTGAGTCTTGGGACTGGAGACTGGAGACTGGATACTAGAGACTGGAGACTGGAGACTGGAGACTGGAGACTTGAGTCTTGGGACTGGAGACTGGAGACTGGAGACTGGATACTAGAGACTGGAGACTGGAGACTAGAGACTGGAGACTGGAGACTGGAGACTGGAGACTGGAGACTGGAGACTGGAGACTGGAGACTGGAGACTGGAGACTGGAGACTGGAGACTGGAGACTGGAGACTGGAGACTGGAGACTGGAGACTGGAGACTGGAGACTGGAGACTGGAGACTGGAGACAGTAGAACTGGGGATTTGAGATTGGAGAAACTGAAAATTAGAGTTTGGAGACTGGAGACAGGAGCCTTGGAACTCGAGACTCGAGACTGGAGACTGGAGACTGAAGACTGGAGACTGGAGACTAGAGACTGGAGACTTGAGACTGGAGACTGGAGACTGGAGACTGGAGACTGGAGACTGGAGACTGGAGATTGGAGATTGGAGACTGGAGACTGAAGACTGGAGACTGGAGACTAGAGACTGGAGACTGAAGACTGGAGACTGGAGACTGGAGATTGGAGACTGGAGACTGGAGACTGGAGACTGGAGACTGGAGACTGGAGACTGGAGACTGGAGACTGGAGACTGGAGACTGGAGACTGGAGACTGGAGACTGGAGACTGGAGACTGGAGACTGGAGACTGGAGACAGTAGAACTGGGGATTTGAGATTGGAGAAACTGAAAATTAGAGTTTGGAGACTGGAGACAGGAGCCTTGGAACTCGAGACTCGAGACTGGAGACTGGAGACTGGAGACTGGAGACTGGAGACTGGAGACTAGAGACTGGAGACTTGAGACTGGAGACTGGAGACTGGAGACTGGAGACTGGAGACTGGAGATTGGAGATTGGAGACTGGAGACTGAAGACTGGAGACTAGAGACTAGAGACTGGAGACTGAAGACTGGAGACTGGAGACTGGAGATTGGAGACTGGAGACTGGAGACTGGAGACTGGAGACTGGAGACTGGAGACTGGAGACTGGAGACTGGAGACTGGAGATTGGAGACTGGAGACTGGAGACTGGAGACTGGAGACTGGAGACTGGAGACTGGAGACTGGAGACTGGAGACTTGAGACTGGAGACTGGAGACTGGAGACTGGAGACTGGAGACTGGAGACTGGAGACTGGAAACTGGAGACTGGAGACTGGAGACTGGAGACTGGAGACTGGAGACTGGAGACTGGAGACTGGAGACTGGTGACTTGAGTCTTGGGACTGAAGACTGGAGACTGGATACTAGAGACTGGAGACTGGAGACTGGAGACTGGAGACTGGAGACTGGAGACTGGAGACTGGAGACTGGAGACTTGAGTCTTGGGACTGGAGACTGGAGACTGGAGACTGGAGGCTGGAGACTGGAGACTGGAGACTGGAAACTGGAGACTTGAGTCTTGGGACTGGAGACTGGACACTGGATACTAGAGACTGGAGACTGGAGACTGGAGACTGGAGACTTGAGTCTTGGGACTGGAGACTGGAGACTGGAGACTGGATACTAGAGTCTGGAGACTGGAGACTAGAGACTGGAGACTGGAGACTGGAGACTGGAGACTGGAGACTGGAGACTGGAGACTGGAGACTGGAGACTGGAGACTGGAGACTGGAGACTGGAGACTGGAGACTGGAGACTGGAGACTGGAGACTGGAGACTGGAGACTGGAGACTGGAGACAGTAGAACTGGGGATTTGAGATTGGAGAAACTGAAAATTAGAGTTTGGAGACTGGAGACAGGAGCCTTGGAACTCGAGACTCGAGACTGGAGACTGGAGACTGGAGACTGGAGACTGGAGACTGGAGACTAGAGACTGGAGACTTGAGACTGGAGACTGGAGACTGGAGACTGGAGACTGGAGACTGGAGATTGGAGATTGGAGATTGGAGACTGGAGACTGAAGACTGGAGACTAGAGACTAGAGACTGGAGACTGAAGACTGGAGACTGGAGACTGGAGATTGGAGACTGGAGACTGGAGACTGGAGACTGGAGACTGGAGACTGGAGACTGGAGACTGGAGACTGGAGACTGGAGACTGGAGACTGGAGACTGGAGACTGGAGACTGGAGACTGGAGACTGGAGACTGGAGACTGGAGACTGGAGACTGGAGACTGGAGACTGGAGACTGGAGACTGGAGACTGGAGACTGGAGACTGGAGACTGGAGACTGGAGACTGGAGACTGGAGACTGGAGACTGGAGACTGGATACTAGAGACTGGAGACTGGAGACTGGAGACTGGAGACTGGAGACTTGAGTCTTGGGACTGGAGACTGGAGACTGGAGACTGGAGGCTGGAGACTGGAGACTGGAGATTGGAAACTGGAGACTTGAGTCTTGGGACTGGAGTATGGAGACTGGATACTAGAGACTGGAGACTGGAGACTGGAGACTGGAGACTTGAGTTTTGGGACTGGAGACTGGAGACTGGAGACTGGAGAATGGAGACTGGAGACTGGAGACTGGAGACTTGAGACTTTAGACTTGAGACTTGGGACTGGAGACTGGAGACTGGATACTAGAGTCTGGAGACTGGAGACTGGAGACTGGAGACTTGAGTCTTGGGACTGGAGACTGGAGACTGGAGACTGGAGACTGGAGATAGTAGTTCTGGGGATTTAAGATTGGAGAAACTGAAAATTAGAGTTTGGAGACTGGAGACAGGAGCCTTGGAACTCGAGACTTGAGATTGGAGACTGGAGACTGAGGACTGGAGACTGTAGACTGGAGACTGGAGACTGGAGACTGGAGACTGGAGACTGGAGACTGGAGACTGGAGACTGTAGACTGGAGACTAGAGACTGGAGACTGGAGACTGGAGACTGGAGACTGGAGACTGGAGACTGGAGACTGGAGACTGGAGACTGGAGACTGGAGACTGGAGACTGGAGACTTCAGACTGTAGACTGAAGACTGGAAAATGGAGACTGGAGACTGGAGACTGACATTGAGAGACTGGGAGACTGAGAGACTGAAAGACTGAGAGACTGAGAGATCGAGAGACTGAGAGACTGAAATATTGAGAGACTGATAGGCTGAAAAACTAAGAGACTTGGAGACTGGGAGAGTTTTTCAATCTGAAACTGAGAGAGCGAAAGAATGACAAACTGACAATCCTTCATAATATTTTCAACTTCTATTGTTCCATCAGCGTGTTTCAACATTGGATTTATCTTTTAGCATATAATTAGCGCAACAGCTTTGTGCTAAAGCCTTGCGGAAAAACCGTTGATTTTGGTCAGTTTACTTTTACACTTTAAGTAGTACAGTTCTGTTCTCACAAGCTATCAGCAATAAAAGTTTTTTGTCAAAAGTTGTCCGCCATGTTTTTAATCCGTTTCGCTTCCACCCCAAAAACATCTATTGTTTGAAAAAAAAATGAAATTTTTAAATTTCCTTCGAATTTACCTTTGGTATCGACTTTCCGAAATTCAGATACTGCACCGAAAGCTCCCTTATTCTTTCATCTGATTTGGAAACATTCATGCTGGGATCTACTGCCTCAATAAGGGTCTTCATGACCTCTTCCATCTGCTCCACCTCGTTTTCCTCTTCCCCTTCCTCTTCCGTCAAATCTTCATGATCTGTCTCCTCGGATGATTTCGATTTAAGCCGTTTATGGACGGAGAATTTCTTGGACCATTCGTAAGTTCTGTTCAAGAGTTATTCGTTTCAAAATTTATGTTATGATTATGTTCTGTTATGTTATGTTATGTTATGTTATGATTATGTTCTTAAAACATTTCTCACTTACGGAAAGTTGAAATCCTGTGGGTCGTATGGATATTCCAATGTCAGTCGCTTAATACTTTTCTCCTGATGATCCGGGACGATGTCGAACCCTACGAGGACATTCAGGCCCAGTTTCCGCTGGATTTTGGCCACGCTACTGACCCAATCGAAGCTGTGACTCTTTTTCGGTAAAGTTCTGGTGAGCAAAGTTGGCAACAGAGGCAACCCGAATTCTTTGAGATATTTGGCTAGTGATTTGAAGCCCTCAGTTTTTCGATGATCTGTTGGGAATTGATAAGAGTTATGTCAATGGCATTGAAAAACATTCAAACGGTCTCTACTTACGAGGGCTCTGACAGCCGATGTACATGGCTTTGGCCTGCCGCACTGGCCTTGGATCCGATCGGCTTATATTGGCCTCCAGTCGAGCCCGGATGATGTTGTAGATTTTAACCTGTCGCTCCGAGTACCAATTGTAGGAGGTGTGCGAGTCCGGCCGCGGGTGTTCCTCGGCCCAACGGCCACAGGCGTACTTGTAAAAGTCCTCGCACGGATCGATGGCCGGGTTCATGTTCAGCTTGAGGACTGCGGCCGATCGAAGACATTCCTGGGTGCGGCACACATCCGGCTCGAGACTGGCTAAAAGATGAAGATATTTTGAGCAGTTTACAGAAATTCTTATTCAACCTTGACATTCTGAATCTAAACCTGATTGGATTGGATTGGATATTGAATTTTGATTCCTAATATCAACCAAGAAGTTTTATACTGATTTCTAACTCGGAATTTCGATATGAGATTATTTTTGAGTTTAAATTCTAATTTTCTGTAGAAGTTTTTAGAAAGAGTCTGGCTCGTGACTATAGTTTCTACGATTTATTACCACGAGGTAGACTCAAAAATTAGATTGATTTTTTTTTTATTGAGGTTACCAATAACATTTTTTTTTAACCCATTGATCTTTTCCCACGAGCCTGGCTCGTGGTGGTGTGAAATTCTGGACTATAAACGAATATCACGACTTCGAGTCTGCCTCGTGCCAATGGAATATGCAGTATCACATGCCGAATCCACATACAAAGCTACTCATAACGCTACTTACTTCTTTACTATGAGTCAAGCTTGTGATAAAAGGCAAATAGGTTAACTTGATATTTTTGAATGATTGTGATTTGGAACATCCGTCAATTTCTAAAATTTTAACAAGTCTAATATTCAAGATAACTATCAAAAGTCACTTCTGTACCTTTCTCAATTTCATTAAATTGATTCGAAATGAATATAGAAAAGTTTCTTGCGAAGCTTTCGAACCTCACATAATATGAACACTGAACGCTGAAAAAGCGAAACCAAATTTGATCTCCCACCGCCAAAGCCGGAAATTTGCAGATGAAATATTAATCGCCCTTCCGGGAATGTGTAATGTGCTGTCGAATTAGGTAGCAGACTTACCAAAATGGTAAATGCCGTAGATTACACCGGAGAGAAAAACGACCGCCACCAGCAGGATACAGATGAAAAACCTTCGACAGAGCACGTGGCAGCGGCTGGGAGGAAAAAAAGTTCATGGGGGATCTGGTAGTTTCATGTGGGAATTGACATTGGGGATTTGTGGCGATACTTAAACGGTCTTTGATCCTACGGGAAAGTTTTTAATGAACCAAGCCAGGTCTATCTGAAACCTACCTGTCGACTTTCGTGCGATTGGCGTAGCTGGGATTTACGTCGGTGGTTTTGTATCGATTTGTCAACTCGATGTTAGTTGCTTGAAATGAAAAAAAAAACAAATAAGAAAATAGTCTCTTTTCCTCCAAAAAGTTATGCAGCTTACCCAAGAAATTATTTTCGATTTCAGCTGCCATTTTGAAATCAACAGAGGTATGCTTTGGTCATTGAACTATCCTGCAATTGATTTATCAAAATTAAACATAAAATTTCAGATTCAAGATTGAGATCAGTTTTAGGATTGAACTACAAACAAAAATGAAAAATGATACGAAAATCAAAATAAAATAAAAAATAAAATAAACTGAAAAACATAACGAAAGAAAAATGTTTATTAAAAACAGGAAAAATGAAAAAGAAAATTAAAAACATACAAATATTAAAAAACACTAAAGTTGCTTAGCCTTGATTGACTACTCTCATCTACCTAAAACCAATGAATACAAAATGCTTTATCATTAATTATTAACAAAATATTTCTTTTGAGATAATAGCTAAATGGTTATTTTTACACTAATTAATATTAATATTTTTACTATTTTTTTGCATTTCAAACTCCATGCTTTCAGGCGTAGCTCAGTAGAACAAATTCCACATTGCCAATGGTTGGTTCAATCAAAACAGACAATCTGATAAAACATTTAAAAACAGACCATTCATAAAAATAAAAGAGAAAAAAAGAGGAGAAAAGGGAAAAAATAATAAAAAGAAGAAAAACAAAAGAGATAAATAAATTGAAAAGAGGAAAATATAGAAGAAAAAACAACAGAGAAAACAACAAAAGAGCTAAAAATAAAAAGAACAAAATTAAATGAATAAATTAAAAAAAAAACCTAAAGAGAAAATAACAAATGGAAAAATAAACAAAAAAGAAAAGGCAGAAAAGAGAAAAATACACAAAAAACTACAAAAAAAACACAAATTGTACACAAAAAATACAAAAAAATACACAAAAAAACGCAAAATATACACAAAACTCACAAAATATGCACAAAAACACCAAATATACACAAAAAAGAAAAAAAAAACAAAAATGAAAATTATACAAAATAGAAAAACAGGAAAAAAAAAGAAAAATTCAAAAAAGAGAAAAGTATAAAAGTGAAAAACAATGGGGAGAGTGGAGTTTAGAAGAAATTAAAATAAATTTCTAAACAAATAAAATATATTTCTGATATTTACTTCATAGCATTATTACACTCACAATATTAAAACAAACTAGTTTGTTCTAAAACGGGTCTCTAAAATTTAAAAATAAGTAAAACTCGAATTAAAAAAAGAGAGACATTTTGAGCCCAATTATTACTTGCTCTCTCTGAAGGAGGTCACCAATAGCCCCTAGTTGCTGGTCAAGCCACGGCAACCATCTGGGGCGGGCTACATACGCCTCTTTTGATGGGCCAGCTAGAGCTTGAGAACCACTGGGGCTCAAGGTCGGCTCTCGCTTTATGAGACTGGTCGGATATCCGATAAAACACTACGGACTCTGGTCAAAATGTTCTGTATTATAAAAACTTACTTTTTGTGTAGTGTAGGTGTGTATTGTGTGCTCTGCTGCTGCTGTCGCTGGTACCGGCCGGCCGTAACGGGTCCAATTCGTCGCTGCGCTTCCAACCGTGGTTGTCAACTGACCATTCGCAGCAATGGAACCGGAGGGTAGTTGTTTGAATTCTTACGAACCTGTTTGAAGGGATCAAACAACACCCTCTGGAACCAGATCGAGATAAGTCGGTTTGGCGTTTATGGTTGCCCTCGATGCTAATTTCCAGCTGGTGCTCTGGATGGTGCCCGCAGCGCAACGCTCGACAGAGCAACGGAACCCGATGGACTGCTACAGGCTCTGAGTTGTTTTAGATTTTCCGCTTCAGTTGTCCACTGTATTCATTGGGTCCTTTGCCTCTTGGGATGGCGATTTGGTGGACCCAACTAGCGGATGGACATGGGATGGTCGGGACCTTCGGGGTAGTAATTCGGTTCACCTGCCCAGTTGCCACGTGTAACCGGATGCCGTGTCCAGTTAGATTGAGGAACACGATGCTTATGATTCCGACTAAGCCAAGGATTTGGCTCACCGAACCGTTCGCCTGGTGTGAACCGTAGTTTGGTAGGGTCACTTGGCCGGAATCTCTGCCCAGAACTTTAAGGGTCCTAAGTGGGAGCTTTGGTTAGGATGGGATAACTATTTATAATATCGAACACTCACTTGACTTAGTAGATATTCTTAATGCTTCTGGCTCTTTCCACTTATAATATTTGCTTTACTCCACGATATACTAATATTTAAGTTTCCCTAGAACACTTAACTGTCGTCTAGTCGCTCTCGTGGTTGTAGGTGGAAAGATCTTATTAAGTCAAAGTGTTAGTTACCCATCCTTACCAGCTTCCGTTTCATTTTCCGTTGACGTTTATCATTTTCTAAATACCCGTTATTGTTCAGTAAGTGTTATGTGTGTTTGTAAGTGTTATGAATTTTTAAACTTTTGAAATTCAGAAAGTCGTTTGGAGTGTTTATTCAATCATCAATTATTGAACCTATCTCCTAATCTCTCCTATTTAACAATTTTGTGTTCTTTCTATACAAAATAAGGCAGGAAAATCGTCGATATTTAATCGACGAACTTCTTGAGCACTCAGAAGGAATGCTCAGGTGGCTCGCTCTCTGTAGGTTCAATGGGGCAAAATACCCTAACGGTTACACAATGTGAACGTAATTAACGGCATGAAAAGATTTTGCAACATAATTCGCTCATGACTGGTCATCACTGGCCAGAAAGAACAAGGAGAAGAAAAAAAAACGACAGATATAAAAAAACTGTTTAAATAAAGAAAAAAATAAATAGAAATTGAAAAATAAAAACTAAACAAATCAAAAGAGAAAATAACAAAAGGGAAAAAACAAAAGCTAAAAATACAAAAAAAGGAGAAAAAAACAAAAAAAAAAAACACATAAAAACACAATATACACACAAAAAAAACAAAGAAAAAAATACTGAAAAAAGGAAAGAAAACGTAAAGAAAAGAATGCTGGGTAGGTATCTGGAATCTTAAAATAAATAATACTCGAATAATTTAAAAAAAAGGCAGTTCGAACCTTATGCGCACGTAATTAACGATTTGACAAGACTTGGCAGCATAATTCGATCATGAACTGACCATTGAAAGAAACAAAAGAAGAAGAAAAAGAAAAAACAGCAGATACAAATAAAAAAAAAATCAAGAAAAAATAAAAATAAAAATAAAGCAAACCAAAAGAAAAAATAACAAAAGAGAAAAAAATAAAGATAGTATTAAATTCGAAAAACGAAAAACAAAACACAGAAATCAATAGCTTTGGGACGATTTCTCAACTTTCGATCAGCACACAACACGCGCCTCAAAATCAAAACAGCGTTAAATTTTATAAAACGAGTCAAAAACTTTTCAACCAATGTTCCCCCCGAGGAGGCGATCAAATTAATTCATGAGAATCTGAGAATAAACGATTACCCGAAGACCCTGATCAACAGATTGATTCGAAAAGCGAACGAAACCGACACCCCCCAAAACACACAAGATACACCCACACAACACTACCGATCCATATTACACATCGACGGCCTAACTGCAAAAGTAATCCGCGCACTTAAGACGGATTACCCGCATGTACGCATCGGCACCACACAAAAGCACACGATACGCAGCCTACTGCCTGTGGTCAAAGATCCGATATCGCCGATCGATCGCTCCAATGTGGTCTACCATATCCCATGCGCAGGCGCTCCCGAACGAGATGAAGAATGCTCCAAATGCTATGTTGGGCAGACCAGCTATAAACTACGGACTAGAATGTCGAAACATAAATGTGATGTCACCAAATTGAAACGCATATTAGCAACAGGGGCCACAGCGTCAAACCCCAGCATCCGGGAACTGCGGCAGTCAGCTGTTGTTGAACATTGTTTCGAACAGGAGCACATGTTTGACTTCGATAAAGCCACCGTCCTAGACAGTTCCAACAAACACCGTAGGCACCTAGAGGTACTCGAAATGTGCTACATACAAAGTACCCCGAATACCGTCAACATCCAGAGCGACACAGACGGAAGAGCAATCTCGTACGGCGGAGTGTTTCACTCTCTCGCGAACACTCGCAAGCACTCATGGACGCCGGGTTCTGGCGGTAAAGAAAACGCTACGAAAACTCAAACAATAATAACAAACAGTGAGTCGAGTGATAGAAGTTTTGCCACGGACGTGTTCCAAAACGACGGAGTAGGCGCCGACGCCCTGGCCGATACCAGAATATTGGACACGTAAGTCACACGCAAGCTTTCCTCCTCACTTCCGACATGAAATGAGAGTTCAAATTCAAAATTTATAGCCAGAATCCCGACGATTGATGAACGCTGTAGGAATGCATCTGCTTTGGACAATAACACGAATGTCCGAGTGAGTAATTAATGTTAATATTAATTATGAGAAAATATGTTTTATGCTCCTGTATTTAATTTTAGTTCCTGGATAAAGAATTAATATAATTCGAAACGTTGGATGAAGCACATATAAAAAGTGTGATAATTGACCTGATAAGACCGAAAAGCCAATACATAACCTCAAAATTGTTCCCGGTCGAACAACAAATTAAAACACAAAAAAAATATAAAAAAGATAAAAAACAAAAAAAAAATTAAATAAAGAAAAACAAAAAACACAACAAAAGCAAAAATCTACGAAATAATTTAAAAATATCATAGATTAGAAAAAAACCAAAATAAAAAAACATACTATTTGTAAGTATATTTTTTGTTTTTGATTTTTTTATTTTATTTAGTTTTTTTATCGTTTTTTTTTATTTTTTCTTTCTTAATTTTTTTCTTTTTTTTGTGTTTATTTTATGTTTTTTTTATTTATTTTTTCTCTTCTAATTGTTTTGGGTATAATTTATGTTTTTTTTTTCTTTTTTATTCTTTTCTCTTTTGTTATTTTTTCTTTTTTTTTCTTGGTTTTTTTTTAATAAGTTCGAAGAAAAATTAAAAAACACGTTTTAATACTCTCAATAATGGATTGTTGCCTTTCTTACAGCCTGTAAATTATAAGTGGATACTTTTGTATGACACAAAATAATAAACAAAAATTATAGATTTATAAATTCTGAATTCTGATTAAAGATTTTCGAAAGCATTTGAATGAATTTAAGAAATTAAAATTCAAATTTTGTTATAGGGTAAATCAATTTGTTGTTCGACCGGGAATAATTTTGAGGTTATGTATTGGCTTTTCGGTCTTATCAGGTCAATTATAACACTTTTTATATGTGCTTCATCCAACGTTTCGAATGATATTAATTCTTTATCAAGGAACTAAAATTAAATACAGGAGCATAAAACATATTTTCTCATAATTGATATTAACATTAATTACTCACTCGGACATTCGTGTTATTGTCCAAAGCAGATGCACTCCTACAGCGTTCATCAATCGTCGGGATTCTGGCTATAAATTTTGAATTTGAACTCTCATTTCATGTCGGAAGTGAGGAGGAAAGCTTGCGTGTGACTTACGTGTCCATTATAGGGTAAAAGTATTTTGATATAATCATAATTTTCTTATAAATATCCAAATTTGCAACTATTTGGAGATTTTTGAATGACTGGATTCTGAAATATCTTGTACGATCCCGTTTCAGTGATATCATAATCTCACTCAAGTTACTCTTTCTGTAGTCTCAGGCTGGGACTCCCAGCTTATGATTACTTTAAAATGGAAGAGGTACAAAAATTAAGGAGACAATTAAAAAAAAATAAGATGCCTTACAACGTGTTTCAAATAATTCAACCTCTCAAGTGAAGGGAAAGAATGAAAAAGTCATTGGGTAAAGTTACAATTGCAAAAGAAAAATACTTTTGTCAATTTTGTCAATTTTGTCAATTTTGTCAATTTTGTCAATTTTGTCAATTTTGTCAATTTTGTCAATTTTGTCAATTTTGTGAATTTTGTGAATTTTGTCAATTTTGTCAATTTTGTGAATTTTGTCAATTTTGTCGATTTTGTCAATTTTGTCAATTTCGTCGATTTTGTCAATTTTGTCAATTTTGTCAATTTTGTCAATTTTGTCAATTTTGTCAATTTTGTGAATTTTGTGAATTTTGTCAATTTTGTCAATTTTGTCGATTTTGTCAATTTTGTCAATTTCGTCGATTTTGTCAATTTTGTCAATTTTGTTTATTTTGTCAATTTTGTCAATTTTGTCAATTTTGTCAATTTTGTCAATTTTGTCAATTTTGTCAATTTTGTCAATTTTGTCAATTTTGTCAATTTTGTCAATTTTGTCAATTTTGTCAATTTTGTCAATTTTGTCAATTTTGTCAATTTTGTCAATTCTGTCAATTTAGTCAATTTTGTCAATTTTGTCAATTTTGTCAATTCTGTCAATTTTGTCAATTTTGTCAATTTTGTCAATTTTGTCAATTTTGTCAATTTTATTTTTTTTGTCTTTTTGTCTTTTTTGTCATTGTTGTCTTTTTTGTCTTTTTTGTCTTTTTTGTCTTTTTTGTCGTTTTAGTCTTTTTTGTCTTTTTTGTCTTTTTTGTCTTTTTTGTCTTTTTTGTCTTTTTTGTCTTTTTTGTCTTTTTTGTCTTTTTTGTCTTTTTTGTCTTTTTTGTCTTTTTTGTCTTTTTTGTCTTTTTTGTCTTTTTTGTCTTTTTTGTCTTTTTTGTCTTTTTTGTCTTTTTTGTCTTTTTTGTCTTTTTTGTCTTTTTTGTCTTTTTTGTCTTTTTTGTCTTTTTTGTCTTTTTTGTCTTTTTTGTCTTTTTTGTCTTTTTTGTCTTTTTTGTCTTTTTTGTCTTTTTTGTCTTTTTTGTCTTTTTTGTCTTTTTTGTCTTTTTTGTCTTTTTTGTCTTTTTTGTCTTTTTTGTCTTTTTTGTCTTTTTTGTCTTTTTTGTCTTTTTTGTCTTTTTTGTCTTTTTTGTCTTTTTTGTCTTTTTTGTCTTTTTTGTCTTTTTTGTCTTTTTTGTCTTTTTTGTCTTTTTTGTCTTTTTTGTCTTTTTTGTCTTTTTTGTCTTTTTTGTCTTTTTTGTCTTTTTTGTCTTTTTTGTCTTTTTTGTCTTTTTTGTCTTTTTTGTCTTTTTTGTCTTTTTTGTCTTTTTTGTCTTTTTTGTCTTTTTTGTCTTTTTTGTCTTTTTTTGTCTTTTTTGTCTTTTTTGTCTTTTTTGTCTTTTTTGTCTTTTTTGTCTTTTTTGTCTTTTTTGTCTTTTTTGTCTTTTTTGTCTTTTTTGTCTTTTTTGTCTTTTTTGTCTTTTTTGTCTTTTTTGTCTTTTTTGTCTTTTTTGTCTTTTTTGTCTTTTTTGTCTTTTTTGTCTTTTTTGTCTTTTTTGTCTTTTTTGTCTTTTTTGTCTTTTTTGTCTTTTTTGTCTTTTTTGTCTTTTTTGTCTTTTTTGTCTTTTTTGTCTTTTTTGTCTTTTTTGTCTTTTTTGTCTTTTTTGTCTTTTTTGTCTTTTTTGTCTTTTTTGTCTTTTTTGTCTTTTTTGTCTTTTTTGTCTTTTTTGTCTTTTTTGTCTTTTTTGTCTTTTTTGTCTTTTTTGTCTTTTTTGTCTTTTTTGTCTTTTTTGTCTTTTTTGTCTTTTTGTCTTTTTTGTCTTTTTTGTCTTTTTTGTCTTTTTTGTCTTTTTTGTCTTTTTTGTCTTTTTTGTCTTTTTTGTCTTTTTTGTCTTTTTTGTCTTTTTTGTCTTTTTTGTCTTTTTTGTCTTTTTTGTCTTTTTTGTCTTTTTTGTCTTTTTTGTCTTTTTTGTCTTTTTTGTCTTTTTTGTCTTTTTTGTCTTTTTTGTCTTTTTTGTCTTTTTTGTCTTTTTTGTCTTTTTTGTCTTTTTTGTCTTTTTTGTCTTTTTTGTCTTTTTTGTCTTTTTTGTCTTTTTTGTCTTTTTTGTCTTTTTTGTCTTTTTTGTCTTTTTTGTCTTTTTTGTCTTTTTTGTCTTTTTTGTCTTTTTTGTCTTTTTTGTCTTTTTTGTCTTTTTTGTCTTTTTTGTCTTTTTTGTCTTTTTTGTCTTTTTTGTCTTTTTTGTCTTTTTTGTCTTTTTTGTCTTTTTTGTCTTTTTTGTCTTTTTTGTCTTTTTTGTCTTTTTTGTCTTTTTTGTCTTTTTTGTCTTTTTTGTCTTTTTTGTCTTTTTTGTCTTTTTTGTCTTTTTTGTCTTTTTTGTCTTTTTTGTCTTTTTTGTCTTTTTTGTCTTTTTTGTCTTTTTTGTCTTTTTTGTCTTTTTTGTCTTTTTGTCTTTTTTGTCTTTTTTGTCTTTTTTGTCTTTTTTGTCTTTTTTGTCTTTTTTGTCTTTTTTGTCTTTTTTGTCTTTTTTGTCTTTTTTGTCTTTTTTGTCTTTTTTGTCTTTTTTGTCTTTTTTGTCTTTTTTGTCTTTTTTGTCTTTTTTGTCTTTTTTGTCTTTTTTGTCTTTTTTGTCTTTTTTGTCTTTTTTGTCTTTTTTGTCTTTTTTGTCTTTTTTGTCTTTTTTGTCTTTTTTGTCTTTTTTGTCTTTTTTGTCTATTTTGTCTTTTTTGTCTTTTTTGTCTTTTTTGTCTTTTTTGTCTTTTTTGTCTTTTTTGTCTTTTTTGTCTTTTTTGTCTTTTTTGTCTTTTTTGTCTTTTTTGTCTTTTTTGTCTTTTTTGTCTTTTTTGTCTTTTTTGTCTTTTTTGTCTCAAAAGCGAAGATGCAAAAAATAAAACATAAAACGAAACTGAAAGACGGATTGAATCGAAGGTAAAAAGCTAAAAAATTATACAAAAAATAAAAAAGATAACAACTTAGAATTGAAAGATTCACATGCTGAAATCGGAAGGTTTTTTTCTTCGTACGTCTTTTTCTCATGTTTCCCGATTTGACTGGACCAAAAGCATTTTTACAAACATGCAATTTTTTTTATGGTGTTTAGTTTTATTTATTTATTAAACATTAAAATTAAATAAATACAAACTGTATTTACTATTCGGAAATGTAAAACATTATAACAATTGCAAAAATATTGCAGATTTATAATATACATGAAATGTCAAATAAGGTTAACAGAAGAAAATTAATGATAAAAAAAACATCATTTATCCTTTTCACTGTACCAGATCCAGAAAATGGCGAAGACAAAATTTGAGAGACTTTCCTATCGATGATTTAAATCGGTAATTTTATTTCAAAGTATTGTGGAGATTAATAGCAGAAGATGATGAATTGCTCGATGAATGAATATGAAGGCAGACATATTTATTATATCTATTGGAAACACCATAACTCATCCCAAACATCATATCATTTACCTGTCTGATAGTTAATTTTTGTCATTTGCATTTTAAGATGGACCTGTTCCAGAATCTGCATTCCTCTATGACGATTCACAAATGTCCGATCGAATCCATCATTTAATCGATCAATTCAATTAATTATTCATACCAGAAGTGTCTTACAAAAGTCTGCATGGGTACTCAACTATTTCTTCCACGTGAATTTGCACGAAATTTAATTTACTCAAATAATTAATTCACTCACGTTGGAGTTAACACTTTCACTTGATTTTATAAGATTCAAATTTTTATTGATAAGAATCAAACTCCCAGCACAAGAATCTGAACACCAAAATCAACCGAGTCGACGGAACACCGAGAAAATCGTAATCAAGCGCGTTTAGCTTAGACAAATTGTACATTCTAACTGAATCAGTTGCAGTCACTGACAAGAAGATAATTACTACCGAGACGACTGCTGTTGAAGTGAGTTTGAACACAACAAAACACAAAAAACCGGTATTCGTCACAGGAGCAACTTTATCGAGGAAATGTTAGAGTTATGGTTATCGTAATTCTTAATCAGAAGCTGAACGCTTACGCAAATTATAAGTCGGGATGAATGCGGTTGACGAAAAGTTGGAAGCATCAAAATTTGGGTGACACATTGAAAATATGTCAAAACATGAAAAACCTCATTGAGAAAGGTTATGTTCACAAAAAACTCAGAATCGAATCACAACATTGGCTGAGTAATAAAATCCGATGTGGGTTTTTAGCTGGGAACATTACAACTTTGCGGTTGACTTCAAGCAAAGGGCTGCATAGACGAGTTAATCATACCATATCAAAAATCTACCGCTTATGGAATTCCACAAGTCATACCGATACTCTCATTTATTGCTCAAATGCCTTAATCGTTGAATCAAAGTCGATTCATACGAGCTATTTGGCTGAGGGCCGTCCAAGGATTTCTACCAAGATCATAGTTTTCCCATAATGTTCTTTCTTTTTTATATGGTGTTTGACTTCTGGTAGGCTCACATCAGTCATGATAAGTAGCTGGTAGAGATTGAGTACTCGTATTATAACAACCCTCAAAACAAAGAGACAAGTGCATCTTTGTATGAGCACCAAATTTTCTCAAATGTTTGTCTTGAAACGTAGTTCAGTATATGTCTCTGGAAAAAAACATAATTGCCATCTAATCTGTCAAACAATTAGTAGAACAAATGAACAAATTTGTTCCCCTCCCCATCTTCACTTTGAATCCGCAAACTAAAATTCGTTACGGGAAATGGGAACCTATAAATAATGAATGGGAAACGCTTTCAGAAGTGTGTCTCTTCTCTACCTCTAAACACTAACATACCCAAACACACAACGAGCTGGGGGAAGCAGAATCTACAGCTCTGGGGCAATGATTTGATGCAGCAGAAACCGGTCCAAAAGTCATACATATGTATAAAAGAACATGTAGATCATCGACAGGCAATGGAATTGTGGGTGGGTTCGGGTGCAGGGAAAATACTTTTGAAATCCCTCCGGCGGCGGTGCTGCTGTTTCTCTCGGTTGCCAAAATCCTAAACCGGCGGCGTGTCCCGGCGAATGACTTTTTGCTCTCTCATCGTAAGTTATAGGAAGGATGATAAAATGGTTTATTGCAAACGGGAAGCATGGTTTAGAAAGTTAAAAAACGACCAAAAATGACAGAAAATGGCAAAAAATGGCAAAAAATGACAAAAATGACAAAAATGACAAAAATGACAAAAATGACAAAAATGACAAAAATGACAAAAATGACAAAAATGACAAAAATGACAAAAATGACAAAAATGACAAAAATGACAAAAATGACAAAAATGACAAAAATGACAAAAATGACAAAAATGAAAAAAAAATTACAAAATTGCAAACATGAAATAAAATTACAAAAATTATATAATTGCAAAAATGACAAAATCACAAAAATTATCATGATCTCGACTATAATGATTTGATAAACTTAAGATGAGTTTTGTTTAATAATTATTTTTGTTTCTTTTTGTTGGTTTTGCAGAAACGTATTTTTGTTATTTTTGTTAAATGCTCTGTCTTGTAATTCTTTCTCATTTTTGTTATTTTCGTTATTTTTGTCTATTTGACATTTTTAGAATTTTTTTTTTCAAGTTTTTGACATTTGTTTTTTTTTATCAGTTTTGTCATTCTTATAACCTTTGTAACTTTTCGTTTCTCGTTTTTTTAGTCATTTTTTTTCCAAACATGTTGTAAATTATCTTGATATTAATTTTTTTCTTTATCTTTTAGATTTTCTTCAATGGAAAAGGGTAGGCTGTGACCGCCGATGACGGATGTTTTTTTTTTTCATTGAACAAAAAAATTCTATTGCTTTCAAGCTTTTAATTCAAAATTTGTGCCAGTTTATTATGAAATCCGTCAACTATCAAGTAGTTTTGGGACGTTCGCGACGTGTACCAAGAGAGTGTAGATCATCAAATCTGATCCGTTTCCGTCTTACTGGAATGCTGTCAGCCACTCAGACTGACCGCGGATGATCCTTTGGAGCAGAGTTGCCAACTGACTTTCAAAAAAGTCTGGAAAGATTTTGAAAAAGAATATTTGCCATATTACATCATAACAATTTTCTATTAGGATAGTTTAGCAGGACAATTTTTGTCAAAACCCAAAAACTGGAATTGTCAGGAAGAAATTTCAAAAGTCTGGAAGACTGGAAACTTGAAAAGTTGTCTGGCAAAAGTCCAAAAAATCTAGAAGATCCAGACAAAACCTTCCAGATTTTCACTGATCATCACTGCTTCGGAGTCACCAATTCTAAAGGGACTATGGTAAACAAAGAGGCGCCATCTGATCCCTTTCATAATAATAGCAACCCTGCTGTAGGGCTGTCTTTAAGACTTCCAGGTTTTGCTCGATTGGAATGACACTGATAGAATATCAAAAATTCCAATCCTGACATTTCGTCTTTTTGTATACTTTGTATGCTAAGTATTTTCGTGATTTTTATTCAGTAAATCAGTCTAAGTAGAGAATTGAACTTAAAAACTACAATGTTTTCAACGTGGAAAATAATTCTTAAATATCTGTGCTACAATAACAATTTGGCAAAAAAATGGCTCCTGATCCAAACCTCTCTCTTACTAACACAACCCTTCCTAAGATACTTGAATATAGATTCGCAGACGTATAGACGGTTTCTATAGCTGGTGATACTGACTTATTATTGTTTCAGAGTTTTTCAAAACAAGCTTTTTAAGAATACTTGAATAACAGATTTATGGTTGATCCTAAAAAGTATCTTACTAACAATCCTTCCTTCATCCCTCATTGACTACTAGGACGTGGCCGGCGCCGTTATTGATCATATTTTAAAGGGAGAGCATGAGTTTTGTGCATTGAGAATGAATTGCTTATCCCAAGCTGCATTCTTTTGAGCCTTGCACAAAATTGATGGCCTCGATCAATCACGGAGTAGCAACCATTGACGATGTGGAACTCGTTCTACTTATCCACGCCAGCGATCATGGAGCTCGAAATGTATTCTATATGTTTTTTGTTTCATATAATCAAAAAATTATAATATTTGGATAACAAGAAGAGAAGCATTTCAATGATTTAAGGTGGATATGAGTAGTCAAACAAGCTAAGCTAAGCTAAGCTAAGCTACAATAACAATTTGGCAAAAACATATTTGCATTTCTCTGAAATTTTTGAAAAACTGTAGGTTGCGATGCGTGCTGTGGCTGAAATAGCCTGCGCTCGATTTCTTGAAAAAAAAAAGAAACATATATTTTCAAGTCAAGTGGATTAATTGAAAAATTTTGAGAATTTAAGGGTAAAACAGCCATAACTCCAGTTTTCGATGTGTGCAATGGCTCAAATAGCCTTCGTTTGATTCCTCGAAAAAAAAAAAAAACACACACACACACACAAGATATGTCTCATTTGAAGAGAAGTTTAAAGACAGAACTTAATTTTTCTGAATTAATTGAAAAAATGTTGGGGAATAGTGGGTAAAAACAGCCATTGCTCCTTTTTACAATGCGTGCATTGGCTCAAATAGCCTTTATTAGATACTTCAGAAAAAAAATACACGAAAGTTCAATTTGGTTTAAAATAATAAAGTCCGAATAAGCTTTTCTGTACTATGTTAAAAATTTAGAGGATTTAAAACAGCCATAACTCCATTTTTCAATGCGTAAGGTGGCTCAAACAGGCTTAATTCAATTTCTCGAAAAGAATCTCAGTAGATAGGAATTTTCTTCAAAATTTTCCAGTCCGAACAAGCTTTTTTTGAACTATGTTAAAAATGTTGGGAAATTGAGGGTAAAACGGTCAAAGCTCTATTTTCCAAGGCGTGCGTGCGGTGGCTAAAACACCCTTCATTCGATTCCTTGGAAAAAATCTCTCAAGACTGATCTCATTTGATTCAAAATTATCAAGTCTGAACATACTTTTCTTCTCATTAAGTTGAAAAATCTAGGGGAATCGAGGGTAAAACCATCCATATTACTCCATTTTACCATGCGTGCGGTGGCAAAAACAAGCTTCATTCGATTCATAGAGTAAAATCACATTAGAAAAGTCTTATTTGGTTCAAAATTCTCAAGTCCGAATCTGCTTTTTCTGAACTATTTGAAAAATGTAGGGGAACTCAGGGTGAAACAGTCATTACTCCATTTTCTGATGCGTGCGGTAATTGAAACAGGATTTATTCGATTTATCGGAAAAAATCACTCAAGATAGGTCTCTTTTGATTCAAAATTTCCAAGTCCGAACTTTCTTTTTCTCAATTAATTGAAAAATCTAGGGGAATTGAGGCTGGAATCAGCCATAATTTTATTTTTTGAAACTTACGGTGGCTCAAATAGCCTTCATTCAATTTCTAGGAAAAGATAGATCTATTCTTGTTCAAAGGTTTTTAGTCCAAATCAGTGTTTTTTTCAATGTTCATGTTAGAGGAATTACGGGTTCAAAAGGCACTATATCTTCGTTCGTAAGCTTGTGTGGCATCTGAAACTATGGAATTTTTACTAAAGAAAAGTATATTTTCATAGATTTGATTCATGTAAGACGGAAGATATTGAATTTTCTCCCGGTTTATACACATTTTTCCCCTTTGTGCAATAGTTTAATCCATTATTTTTTTGATTTCATTCTATTTCAAATATTTTTACCAGATATTAACACTATTTATACGTTTTTAAATTCCTACATAAATATGATTCAGAACATCAGTTTATATCATTTTAAACTTTGAAAGATGTTAGTAAAGAATGTCAGAGATATGTAGATAGAAATCGAGCTTATACGATTAACTTCAATTGTGTTTTAATGTTGTTTCTTATCTGGCTAAGATGTTTTAATAAAAACAAAAATATTTCAGCATTACCCTAGTCAAAAGTGTTTGCTCAATATTTCTCTTCCCCCCACATTCCCAACCAAATTTTTTTGCAAGGATGCAGTTGTGACCTCTTTCTCATTTTTCCTAATCTATCTATATTGACTACTATGACTTTTATGCATTGTGAATGTGCAGCTAATCCCAGGTTCCGTTTATTTGACCTCTGAACAAAATTATTGGCTTCGGCCAATCACGGAGTAGCAACCATTGCAATGGCGATGTGGAACTTGTTCTATTGAACCACGCCTGAAATCCTGGAAACTGAAATGTATTGACTTGTATTTAAACCAAATTTAAAAATCAATCACAGAGTATACTGAAATACTATAAGTTATTCATCCAGACATTTTTCATTTCGGGTTCAATGCTTCGAGGTGGATATGAGTAGTCAATCAAGCTAAGCTAAGCGTTTTTTTTCAGTTTTTAATTATTTAAGACCACTCAAGCGAAAAATTAAGTTTTAGATTCCTGTTAATCATTCAAATAGGCTAAATTAGGGTTGTTGCGATTTGTTTTGCAAGCCAATTGTTAATCATTCCATAGAAAACTACCGGTTTTAAAAAAAACGAAACGAAAAAAATGTTTGAGACAGTCGTTGTTCGTCAAACAATTTTTTTTTCGAGATACTATCAGACAGGGCCGTAGGAAGAACCGGTTCATGGGGGGGGGGTTTGGTGACAAAAATTTTTCTATAACATTTTGGCTTGAACAATGCTTTTATGAAGAATATTTAAAAAAATGAATGTTATATATGATTATTAAGGTTTGAGTTTTTTTACATTAATAGGATGGTATTTATTTCAATTTTTAATTTTAAGTTTCCATTTTTTTTTTCAAGAAGTTTTAAAAAATTAATAAAGGATTGGAAAACTTTATTTTGAAGAAAAACTTTTTCTACATACTTAAAAGTAGAAATTAGGGAGCGAATTCTTTTTTACCGCAACCGTGATGATTAGAGGTATTGGGAAAAAATTAACAATGTTTTAAAAACTAAAAGTAAAAGAACAAATTTGCGGTTCAAATCCTATTCATTTTTTACTCTTGTAAACTAGGTTGAAAGTAAAGATTCTAGTTTGAAACTTTGTTTAGGATCATAAATAATGTTGAACAAAAAACCTAAACTACAAAAATTACACTGAGTAACAAAAAAAAGATTTTTTGAAAATAGTCCAGCGTTTTCCAACTGAATTAGACTAATATTGACGCCCTGAGTCCGAAAATGACCATGGTTTTGTTCAATCAGGTCAAAACCCCTATTACTAGCATATTGAAGCGTATATAGCCATATGGCTGTATCTCAAAAAGTTGACCTGATACAGCAAAATCAATGTGATATTCTAACTCAAGACACAAAAATTAGTCTAAATCAGCTGAGAAACCCCGGACTATTTTTGGCTGTCACCCAGTGTTATCATTATAATTTGTTTCATGATTAGAATCCTATAAAATTTATATAAAAACATGTTTCTCAAATATCATAATGTTATTGTATATTTGTGATCCCCTTTGGTTTTTGTTCCAACTGACTCTGAATGTTTATAAAAGTTTAATTTTGAATCCAGAATTAAAATTATGTAACTGTGATTTCCTGTAATATGAATTTTCAATGGAATTCTCACATTGATATTTAAATTTTGATTGTAAAAATTAACTTCGAGCTGAATTTTTATTTTTAATTTTGATTATGAATCTAAGTACTGCCTGAAACTGTTCCAGATTTTTCAATTCTGTATCACCATTATGAAACCTTCTTCAGTTCCAATTCTACGTAAGAATTAAAAGTAAAAATTTCAAATCTTAAAAATTGTTTATAATTTCCAATATTTTTTTTTTCAAATTCCAAAATGATGAGCTTCGAATATACAAGTTAGAAATGGTGAACCGAGACTCGAACCAGGATTTTTTCTCAATGATAATCCAAACTGAAGTTCAGTAGTAATAACTGGATACAAAATTAAACTTCTTGTCACAGACATCGAAATTTGATGTTTATTAGCATATTTGAAACCACAAAATCCTGAATTATTCTAACCTAAGCTTTCCAGATATTTTTCCTTAAGTATTCGGTTCGTGCAAATTCGGGGCATTTTCTCCGATATCAGCCAATTTCAAATATTTTTGATAGAAATCATGAAGAAAAACACTTGACTTTTGTTTATCGAAATAAATCATATTTGTAGGTTTCAAAAATAATCCACATTGATTTTGTTAAAATTTACTCAAAAAATTTAGACGCTAATACACATTGTTTATGACTCAATTTAAGTTTTTATTTGATTTTTCATATAAAGGGCAAAAACTTGGGCAAAATCCGGGGCTTTGTCTAATTTTATTGGAATTCAACATTCGGGACTCAACAAATTAGATTTGTTTTTAAACTGTAGTACAATTATTGACTTTTCAAAATATTTCGAGGTTTTGGCTCAAGATTATGAAACATTTGATTAGGCATTTTTGGACCCTCATGCGGGGGTTTACCCCCCAAACCCCCTCCCACCCCTCTCTGTTCCACCCCTTCTCGACGTTCAACCCTTATTCCGCTCTTGAGTGTCAATTTGACACAATTGGAAGTATGGCGGCTTGTAATTTTATTCGGGTGTATCCAAATAATAAAATTTTCTTGGGGACCCTCCATAAGATCTTAAAATCTTTGATTTTGCATCATTACTTTTTTATGGACGCGCCCTGAAAGCCCAGAAAAAAAATTTCTAGTCAGGTCATGAGTGACAATTTGACCAGATATACTAGAACCGATATACACCACTTAACGAGAAATCGGGAGACACGAATAGCGCTATCTGGCGACAGAAATGGAACTATTACACTGTGAATTTTTTCGGAGCTTTGATCAGAGATGCCAGGTGTCCTGATTTTTCAATTGACAATCGCAAAAAGTGTGGCGTAGCATATAGAAAAGGCGGAAGTAAAATGATTACTATTTGAATAAATATGAATTATTAACAGCGCATATTCTTACAATTCTTAAAACGTTGTCTAAACCCTTAAAGCATCGGCAGCGATAAGTGCTATCCCAGGTGTTAACCCCGGACACATTCTAGGTCCTTTTTTAGCTTTAGCAGTACATTTGCGCACCGGTAACTGCTAAACTGGTTTCCATTTTAGCCACTGGTGACGCTTGTTGTTTTTTGATGCTATTTCCTTTTGTTAGCATCTGTCAAATCAGGAGCTGGTCGGTATTCAAATATGGCTGCTGGCTTGCTTTTTCAATACCGAGGAGCAAGTCTCAAAATTGAGGTTATTATAGCTTTAAAACCTGACCGCTGCTGATACTCACAGATTTTAGACTTTTGCATTGCAAATTTCCGCCAACACTTAACGAGAAAGCAAAGAAACTACATATTCTTAATCAAACATTTGCGCCTTTTAGTTTCTTTAAAACAAATTCCATAAATTTTATTTCATCTTTGTCTTTATTTCGAGTTTTTAATAACGATCCGTTACCTAAAATATGTCATACAAAACGGCAAATCAAAATAAGCGGAAGCTTAATACAAATTTTAAAAGCTTAGCTAAGAGACGAAAATTAAATATAGATAAAGTAATAAAAAAATTTAAATTCAAAAATGATTATTATTAATTTTTCCTAGTTATATTTAAACAGTTTTTTGTGTTTTGGAATATAATTTGTTTTGCAATAATAAAAAATAATAAAAACGTTTCATTTCAAAACCAATATACATGCCAATACCAATATAATTTCGTCACATTCCATGGTGGGAACAGAATTTTTCCTTCTTGGTAATTAATTAAAAAAAATGTGCTTAAATTTTGTTTTCTCCTTGATAATCGTTTCTGTGAAACTATTTCAGCTGTGATTTTTTATTTGTTTAGATTTTTGTTTTGCTTTCAAGTTCACAAATAAATGATGGGAAAACATTAAGAAATATATCGCATTCCGATGATTCATTGCGAATCGAAAGATTTTTTTTTATTTATTTCAGAACAATTGGTTTGAATTTGAAAGAAAAAACAATTCTGTTGCATACATTTGTCTCAATTAATAAAAAAAAAAGATCAATCTGTGCCCTTTCACAATGTTAATCTGGAGTTGTCAAAATGCTGATCAGGGATGGCGTTCGAACATATTTTCATCACTTTTTTTGTTTAGTTTAGGAACACATAAAAAATTAAATTCCACTCATTTAAGAAATGAATTCAAAATTTGCACCACCAGCCTTTACTTCTTTCATGTTTTTCAGAAGATATGTCACTAGTCTCTCAGGCATGATTCCAAGTCCATAATCAGAAAACATGGATAATAGTTGTTAGCTTTTTGTTTTTTTGGAGCACTGGCATTTCTGAAACGCTTTGTTAGCATTAATTTTTTTAATCAATACATTAATTATAAACACTCAAGAGAGATTATTGTCATGTTATTGCTGGATAAAAGCTCGGTATAATGTCCTTTGACCTAAGATCTGGATTTGATAAATGATCTAACAAACTTTATAGTTTGATAATGATAAACCAATTTGTTTGAAAATGTTAAAATATTAACAAGAAAAATCTAGCATGAGACAATAACAATATCATCTTTTAATACGAATCGTTTAAAAGCCCATTTTTTGCCAAATTGAAAAGCGACACCCGTCATCTAGTAAAGAGAAAATAACGTTATTTCTACGTTAATTTCGTGATATTTTTTTCCTTAACTATTATTAGTAAGCAAAATTTTAATAAACAGTCAAGCAGTTGACCGATTGAATTTAAAATCTTTTTCTTAAAAAAACACTTCATGCGCATCCAAGTCTATATGTATTTTTTGAAACAATTAAATTTGTTGGTTTACTAAAATTTTTATGGTGCAAGAATAGAAACAAACAATTTCATTTATTATAACTGGCATCCCTGATCAAGTCGAATCGGAATACACGCTATTCACAAGTTAGACGAATTTCTCGAATTAATGCTTCCATTTTGTCCGCTAGAGGATGCTGATGGTGTCGCCTTCTCATTATATGAAGAAAATAAGTGTGGTGAATATTGTTTCAATTATATTTGATTTGACGCTTAAAACCACTATATCTCTCTCTGGTTTCTCAACCAATTTTTACATAATTTATTGTTTTGGAAACTATCTAATGCAACTCAAATATGTTTCTCAAACAATATTCAGCTACAACACTTTAGTTTTTCAAAGTCTTAGAAAAAAAAAATCCGAAAAATCATGTTTCGAAAAAACTGTAGTTTAGTTACGGAATGCTCAAAAAGATTCTCTTAATTTTAAGAAAACTTAAGTTAGAAGCCAAAACTATGCGTTGGCACAAGGATATATATTAAAAAAAAAAATAAAATGAAGGCCGCAAAAAATGTAAAAACGTGGTGTGACAACCGTACTTTTCAATCAACCCTCAAAATTATTTTAGTCACACCAGATAAATTTGTAAAAGAGAAGGCAACGTTCAACGCCAAAATACTCAACTGGTACGAACCTCCTTACGATTTGATCGTTTTTGCCTCGCAGTCCCATCCAATTTCGGAATGAACGGGCAACTGCTAGCGGCACTTTACGCTAACTTATTATAATTCAGAAAGTATTTCACATTTTTACTTTTCATATTTTTGTAAAGTATCGCAGCGTTTATGTAATTACACAAATAGAATCGGTATGAAATTGGTTTCTGGTAAATTTATAAATTTAATGTGGAAATCTTGCTTAAGTATACTCAAAATCCAGTGAAAAGTTGAATTTGAGTCTTAACATTTGCTATTCAAGTGTTAGAAATTGCAAATTGACAAAAGGTTAAAAAAAAGCTATCTTTGAAAATTCGTCAAAAATTCTGCTTTTCATATTTGGATAATCTTAAATTGCAAAAATGTGCCAAATTACGTCCATTTTTCAATCCTCTTTTCAAAATTCATCTGGTGTGACTTAAACAATGTTGACGTCGCATTGATTGAAAAGAACGGTTTTCACACAACTTTTTTACATTTATTGGGGTCATGATCTTAAAAGATAAAAAAAATAGATATTTATGTGCTACGTATGGCTTTTAAATTCAGTTTTCTTGGACACCAAGTGGATTTTTTTTCTTGCATTCCGTAGCTGATCTACTGTCTTTTTTATACTTTGATTAACGGAAAACTGGAATGTTGTAGGTGAATAATGTATGAGGAACATATTTGTTACAACACAAGGTTTCAATTTTGTAAAAATCGGATGGAAAACAAGAGAGAGAAAATTTCTGGAACAATCATTGGACGAGTCTTGCAAGTTTGAATATTAACAAATTAACACTACCGATTTGGTGCGTTTTCAACCACTTCTCCTCATGAGGTGACGGTAAGGTGATCAGAAATTCGAGAGATGCCGGGTACTTTTCGCTATTTTATGTCCCGCGTGCTGCTTAAGCCAGACTTGGCGTTTGATTGGACGGCACGCGATAAGTACCTATTTTTATTTGTGCTAACGCGAAACATTAGACCTCGGCAGCAGTCTGATGCCTCTTAGAGATTTGTGCTGTTAATTATTTCGCTGGTCAGAGAGAACAACTTTAAGGGTGCTTTTTGATGGAGGGATAAAAGCTTCCTAATATAATCTTTATTGAAGTGAGATGTTATAGGCGAGCACATCATAAGTCCCAGACGATTGGCAAGTAGATTAAATTTTAAAAATGCAACATCTTGAGCGCCAATTGTTATTTCATTTTTTCTGTCCTGGCTTGCCAAAATAAAAACGTACTGAAACTCATGGCTTCCGAATGGTAGACGATCACTCGAAGTTTAATTTAATACTGAAAAGTAATTGTGTTGTGATATAAAAAACAAACAGTACTATACATTGATTACTTCCAAATATGCATTCATGTTTATTGCTTCAAATATCACACTTTGTTTGACAATAGTTTATGTTGATAGTTAAAACTTCCTGTAATACTAGTTAGTTGCCGAGGGCATCAGCCCCTACCAAATGCGACACTTCTCGGCCACCGGATTCATTCCGCTTCCCTTGCGGCAGCCAAAGGTTTGACTGAATTCCGGCGAATTGGTCAAAACGCCCTTCAACCGGATCCACCCGGGACAGTGGGAATCATCGAGTGCTGCCTTAGCGGCGAGTGCCGTGTGCGATTCACACCAGAGCTATAAAAGTAAAGGAGAAGTTTGGTGTTTTATTGAACCGGCTATAAAAGCGCTGAGCTGTGATTCGCTCCCACAATAGCCTTACATTTCCGAAAGAGATGAAAAACAACTGCTCGTGAGTGAAATTTTCGAAACCCGGCAGCAGCGGTTCTCGTTTGTTGTTTTTCACGTACATCGTGTATGCCTGGAATGCTTCCCGTACTCCGCCATTATCGGCAATGTTTTCCCCCAGGGTTTGCAGTCCATCGATCTGTAATTACGAAAGAAACGGGGAAAAGGGAGGCAGTACGTTAGCGCGATGTTGGAGAGTAATTAAAATACCGATGGGACCACCGTACATAATCATCCGCTTCCGTGATGTAGTAGCTGCCGTAGTGCTGCACAAAGCAACTGGTCCGATTGACGTACTCCTTGACCGTGCTAGGGGTCCACCACTGCTTCAGATTGCCCTCTTTGTCGAATTTGCGACCTACAGGAAAAATGGGGTTTGGAAATCATCAAAAAAACGTTATAATAATAGCAATTGCTAGGAGCAAGTACACTGGTGTTGGGAAAAAGTGGTAGAAATTTTGTCACTTTTTGCATGTTTTGAAAATTTTGCCATGCAAAAACATTTTCAAGATCTGTGGGCTTCAAGTTTTTCTACAACACGTGTTGTATTTTCGCATGCTGTGATGCAAAAATAGCAATCTTTCTATCACATACGGCTGAAATAGAGACATTACTGTGAAAAAATACAACGTCCAAAGATCTTTAAAACATTTTTGCATGGTAAAATTTTCAAAATGTCAAAATTTCTACCACTTTTTCCCAACACCAGTGAACTTGCTCTAGGGAAATGCATTTTCCATAAGTTCAATGCATAAAGACGTTAATTCTGAATCCCGAACTTTAGACTGGTTACGGGAGTTCGGAGTAGGCGTTGATTGGATAAGACGTGAAATTTTTTATCCCGTGTCATAAAATTGAAAATTTTAAATTGTTTTGATATTTTATTGAACTCAAAGTGCAGTTGGGAGTGAGAGTTGTGATATGAACGAGAATAACAGGTTTCCTGATTCCCGATTCATTTATTCTCGGAATGCCTGTTGCTGGACTGATTGGGGCGGAAATGGAGGGGCTGGTGCTGCGCCCTCCGGACCGATCATGAACAATATTTTGTCGGGACTGCAAAGATTCATTTCCAATATCAGTACTTGTGTTTCAAATAATTTTGCCTAAGTTTATTTAGACTGTTTTTTTGTTGATGTAATAAGCGATAAGAAACAGAAAAAAACTGAACCGTGCATTGGAAATGTTTGACAAACCTAACTTTCATAGCAGTCGCGAAATGTTTCAATTTAGATTTTGAAAAACTTGTGTACAAGTTAAATATTTGGTAGTATACATTCACAAGTTTTGCCCCAAAAACGCAAAAATATACAAGCAAATTTTTAGATCAGCGAATGCCTTTATCACGACGAGCCGTGGTACTCTCGGTAAAGTTTGTGGAAGACGAAGTGAATTGATGTCGGATGAAACCTGGAGGATGATCGATGATCGGAGAAAGACGAAAGTCGGAATTGAGCAGGCATGTACCGGGTCAGCCAAAGCAGCCGCCCGCTTACGATATGCGGAGCTGGAAAAGGCAGTTAAACGGGCTTGTAGACGAGACAAGAGAGCCTGGACAAACTTCCTAGCCGAAGAGGGAGAAAGAGCCGCCGTCATTGGAGATATTCGATTATTGTTTGATATATCTCGCCGCCTTAGTGGTGCAAGGACTAATGCAAGAATGCCGCTGAAAGACCGAGCAGGTCAGTTATTGACCGATCGAACAGATCAGCTCAAACGATGGACTGAGCACTTCGAACAACTCTTCCGAGTCACGAATAGCGATGTAAGTCGCATAAATGGCGTCAACTCAGAAGCGCCCTCGCTGGCTGAAATAGAAGCGGCAATCAAGGACATGAAATCCAACAAAGCGCCTGGAATCGATTGCATTCCTGCTGAAATGCTGAAAGCCGACCCTGCCTTGACAGCACAAATGTTGCACCGTCTTTTCGCTAACATTTGAGATACTGCAACATTCCCGGCCGACTGGATTCCAGGAATCTCTTCTACTGGTGTTCGTTGATTTCGAAAAAGCATTTGACCGACTTAACCACGAAAACATCTGGGCTGCTCTAAGACGACGAAAGGTCCCAGAGAAACTAGACCCTCTCATCGAAGCACAGTACGAGGCATTTTAGTGCAAAGTCTTGCACTACGGTGTCTGGTCCGAACCAATCCCGGTAACTGCTGGAGTGAGACAAGGATGTATTTTGTCACCGCTGCTTTTTCTCATCGTAATCGATGAGATCTTGACTGGATCGATTGACTATAGACCAAACCGGGGATTGCCGTGGAATCCTTCAACAATGGAGCAACTGAACGACCTGGACCTGGCAGACGATATTGTTCTGCTCGCCCAAAGACAACCGGATAAGCAGAGCTATTTCGACGACGTCACCGAACGCTCCAAGGCAGTAGGACTCAAAGTCAATTTCGGAAAGACCAAGTCGATGGAGATCAACACATATAATCGTTCCAATTTCGTGGTAGCTGGGCAACAGGTTGAGAAAGTGGAGTGCTTTCAGTATCTTGGCTGCCAGATGACGCCTGACGATGGTACCAAGAAGGCAGTGTTCGGCATCGCTAACGGCACTTATTAGATCGTTAACTCGGTCAAAGTTAGCGATCGCTAATTGAAACCGCTAAATGTTGCGTAAAAGCTATCGATCTACAAAAAAGCGCTAATCGCTAATCGATAGTAGAAAGTTTTGAAAAGGATAAGTGTTGTGGCCATGAAAAGCCATTGGACTGTACTCGGGAGGGCACTTGGCAAAACTACCACTGCTTGCCCTTTCCCCCTCAGAGTTTAGGCTTTGACAACCCCTGGTGGTTGCCAAACAGTGGAGGCAGGCCGCAGACTGTCTGCCTGGAGGCCAAGGCCAGGTCGGTGTGAGCGCTTAGGAAATTACTACTGATGGTCCGCTCCCCTCGTGGGATTAGACCTGAAGAAACAACTAAATACGCATGGTTGCGCCATCAGTTTGGGCAGGTCCTCATGACGCTGCCTGGCGGCCAAGGCTCGGGGAGATCTCGATCGCCTGGTTGACCGAGATCCAAACTCTTTCGGATGGGGGGCTCTGAAAAGAGCCGATTGTGGCAGCTGGACCCGGGAGCAAGGAGACGGAACGAGGCAGCGAAGAAGAAGGCACTTAGTTCTTACATTCAATTTTATTTCTCTACACTTACTACTTATTAACAAACTACTATTTACAATATTTACACTACCGTCCCATCTCGATGGTCTGACGCTTTTATTACGAATTACTTATAGGCGCATAAAGAATGCGCCCTTAAATAGGCTGACGAGCAAGCACATAACCACGTGCTCGCGCCAGATGGAACCGCCTAGAACTTTCCATCTTGCTTTCAGTGAGAGCAACTGACTTGCTCTCTCGGTGCCAGGCTTCCGAAAAGTACAGCTTTGCTATGACAGCTTTTTTCTTGCCAAACAAACTGTCTTGGTTTTCTTTACCACTCGGTTCGCTGCTGTACCGTCGGTAACGAATCGTAATGGTTCGGCTACATCGCACACGTGCGAGAACCCAGGCTGTATTTGAACAATCTGCCCAAAGCATGCGTTGCCGAAAGTGTTGTGCTTTAAGCTGTAGCGAACCTAACCGACAGTTCGGTTTTCATCCCTTCATGCCTCCTGTTTCGAAAATAATTTCATCCTAACTGTCGGCTGCAGGGCGTGACAGTTTGGGCAGGACTGTTACGGGTGACTGTCGTGCCCATACCGTACCCATGCCTGATCGTATGCACTGCTGCTGCTCGGTTTCGAATAGATCGAACGAGCCATCTATTCGCACCGAGCAGCAGCATACGATCGGCGCGTAACGCGATATGTGGTGCCGGTGCAGGTTAGGCGAAAAGGGGTGGGGAGGGGAGGGTGATTGGGGTGATCACCACCCGCAGTAGCTTCAAGCAAAAGGAAAATACGTTTGTTCGAAATCAACTTAGCCCGAGCGAATCTCGGCTACAGTCGGACGGAGTAAGTAGTACTGTCATGCAAAATTCAACGCATTGAAAACTGTCACGAAGATTTTCCCAAAACTGTCACGAAGCTTAAAAAAATTTCATACCCACGAACAAACTCTCGCATGAGGTGAAATAAGCCATCGCTGTACATCGCACGACCGCTTCTTTCAAAACTATCGAGGAAGAAATATTCGGGAAGCTTTCATCGAGGTGTATGTACGACATTCGCAAAAATACTGTCGTTCGCCAGTACTTTTCGGAAGCCTGCTCGGTGCGGTGCTCTTGCGTCTATTCTCAGTTCGCTTGTCGGACTGAACATACTTCCCACCGGAAAGTGAGAAGTTGCCCGGTTGGTGGTTGTCTTCGACCTTTCTGGAACTTGGCGGTCCTCGGGAACTGACTTGTTGGAATCGCTTGTGATTGTACACTCAGAAAAATACTATTATGTATGCCATAAGATTCTCTTATGAAGTGGCGCCATAAGAAAAATTAATGAAATTCATAAGATTGTCTTATGACGCGAATGAATTCTGAAGATGAACGCCTACTTCAATGAGAGGTTGTTGCTTTTCATAAGAGATTCTTATGGAAACAGTAAATCACTTTCTAATAAGAAAAATTCTAGATATTTCATGCTGAAAATATTCACTTTATTATTTGCCAAATTA